>NW_021181702.1:0-1263 GCF_002162155.2 Triticum dicoccoides | reverse complement strand
AGCAACCTCATCCTCGTGGATGGGTACTTGCTGCGGGGCCCTGTTGACTAATATACCTCCTCCTCCAAGACCGTCTTAATAAAAACATAGAGAAAGAAAAAATGGAAGGAGCAACATTTTAGGCTTCGCCCCATTGGCTGATCGACTAGGAAAACAGGTCAAACGTCGTCTTACTCGACGCATGACACATGCATCGATCTAGATTCTTCAGCTCGTCCTCTCAGAGTCGGCTCTTCGTCTTATCCAGAGCGGTCCTTGGAACAATCGCAGTATGCCACCGATCTTCCGCCTCCGATCTCTAGGTCCTCACTTCCTTCTTCTCCTTCTCTTTCGTCGACTCCCCCCAAAAAAATTCCACAAACCCTAATCCATGGCCAGGATGGCAAGCTGCAGTTGATGTGATCAATGATTCATGTCGCTCTCTAATCCCATAAGCACTAGTGCAGAACCGGGCAATAGCATCGGTTCATAAGACCCTTTAGTGCCGGTTCGGTAACCGGCACTAAATTGTGGGCACTAAACGCCCCCCCCCCCTTAGTACCGGTTCAGCACGAACCGGTGCTAAAGGGCAACCACGTAGCACGAGCCAGCTCCGTGGGCGCGTAGGACATTAGTACCGGTTGGTAACACCAACCGGTACTAAATGTTTGGGTGTGTTTTGGTTTTATTTTTTATTTTTACTTTAATTTTGTGTTTTCTATTTAATTTAGTGATTGTTTTACATTATAATGAGTTGCTAAATCATTAGGTGAATGTACCGCATATTAGTTTGACTGGATGCATGTGGATCCTAGCTAAGTCATCACGTATATGACATATCCATATTATATATACTTGATCACCTAATTAAGTGATCGAGGTAATATGGATATGGTATATACTTGATCACTTAGCTAGAATCCATCCAGTTGAAACTAATATGCAGTTTCTTTCATAAATGATATAATAACTCATCATCATCATAATCATATTAATATAAAAACTCTTGCATCACATATATCACCACCAACAACAGTTTTCATAGCTAGCTAAAAATCATCATATAATAGTCGTCTCATTACCACTACATAATCATCATATAGTCATTACCGCTATCTAATCACCACCAACACTAGCTTAAAGAAGAAACATTCACTTGTACCAGAAGCAAAGATATCATGAGTTCAACATGGTAATGATATTATAAGCGTTCATAACACCACAAAAGCAAATCACTCTTTGAGATTAAGTTCAAGACGAAGAACACGGACATGAGAGGACAAG
>NW_021181701.1:0-1436 GCF_002162155.2 Triticum dicoccoides | reverse complement strand
ACCGATCTAGGGTTAGGGCAGTGCTGATGGGAAGCGCCGCCACCACTTCGCCCACTACTCTCTGCCATCACGGGTCACCGTCACCATGGTCGGCACCGGTGGCTCCTCGAGCCATAAGCAGAAGGTAAGAACTATCGGAATATCTAGCCTAACCGATCTAGAGGATTCAACACCAGCAACCTCATCCTCGTGGATGGGTACTTGCTGCGGGGCCCTGTTGACTAATATACCTCCTCCTCCAAGACCGTCTTAATAAAAACATAGAGAAAGAAAAAATGGAAGGAGCAACATTTTAGGCTTCGCCCCATTGGCTGATCGACTAGGAAAACAGGTCAAACGTCGTCTTACTCGACGCATGACACATGCATCGATCTAGATTCTTCAGCTCGTCCTCTCAGAGTCGGCTCTTCGTCTTATCCAGAGCGGTCCTTGGAACAATCGCAGTATGCCACCGATCTTCCGCCTCCGATCTCTAGGTCCTCACTTCCTTCTTCTCCTTCTCTTTCGTCGACTCCCCCCAAAAAAATTCCACAAACCCTAATCCATGGCCAGGATGGCAAGCTGCAGTTGATGTGATCAATAATTCATGTCGCTCTCTAATCCCATAAGCACTAGTGCAGAACCGGGCAATAGCATCGGTTCATAAGATCCTTTAGTGCCGGTTCGGTAACCGGCACTAAATTGTGGGCACTAAACGCCCCCCCCCCTTAGTACCGGTTCAGCACGAACCGGTGCTAAAGGGCAACCACGTAGCACGAGCCAGCTCCGTGGGCGCGTAGGACATTAGTACCGGTTGGTAACACCAACCGGTACTAAATGTTTGGGTGTGTTTTGGTTTTATTTTTTATTTTTACTTTAATTTTGTGTTTTCTATTTAATTTAGTGATTGTTTTACATTATAATGAGTTGCTAAATCATTAGGTGAATGTACCGCATATTAGTTTGACTGGATGCATGTGGATCCTAGCTAAGTCATCACGTATATGACATATCCATATTATATATACTTGATCACCTAATTAAGTGATCGAGGTAATATGGATATGGTATATACTTGATCACTTAGCTAGAATCCATCCAGTTGAAACTAATATGCAGTTTCTTTCATAAATGATATAATAACTCATCATCATCATAATCATATTAATATAAAAACTCTTGCATCACATATATCACCACCAACAACAGTTTTCATAGCTAGCTAAAAATCATCATATAATAGTCGTCTCATTACCACTACATAATCATCATATAGTCATTACCGCTATCTAATCACCACCAACACTAGCTTAAAGAAGAAACATTCACTTGTACCAGAAGCAAAGATATCATGAGTTCAACATGGTAATGATATTATAAGCGTTCATAACACCACAAAAGCAAATCACTCTTTGAGATTAAGTTCAAGACGAAGAACACGGACATGAGAGGACAAG
>NW_021181700.1:0-1498 GCF_002162155.2 Triticum dicoccoides | reverse complement strand
TGCGGAGCACAACTTCTTTGACCCAATCCTGGATATGGAAGAGGTACTGGAGTTTGTTTCTCCTAGTCATTCCGCGATAGAATGGCTTGACGGACCACAAGAGTAATAGGCATCGATAAACGAACGCACGCATACTCTTGACTATCAATTGATAGACGAAGGTCAGTAGACAACTAAAGAGGGACAACTCAAAGGAACATATAACTTTCTGAGTGGTGGATGCATAGATTAGTATGTCGAACCAAGTTCAACATAATTCTTCCGGATAACCCATGCAGAAAGGTTCAGCTGGCAGAGTCACAATATAGCATGGAGAACTCATCGAGAGCACTCTTGTTGTCATCTTTTGGTTCAGAAGAACTCCTGCCAAGAATGGTTCATGGTAATTGGAAGAAGGATGTACCACGAACCTCGAGGACTATCGCAAAGGTTACTAATAACCTAAAGGAGCTAGCAATTACTATCAACATGAAGTAAGTAGGGTGAATCTCGGGTTCAAAACCCAAGGAGTTGAATACCTACTACTAAGTGGCATCATGGGATGCTTTCGAGAATAAAAGCCAGAATCATCACACTGGGACACAAAACATGGCTAGACTACTAGATGATCCCCTGAGACACCTAGGGTCATAATAATTATTCCAACATATATGTCGAGGCAATAAAGTACCTCAACTCACTAATTTGTGTGATTAATCTGACCAAAAGAACATCGGGAATGGGAAGAACGGATTTGCAAATGCATCAGATTGTTTAGAAACCTGGGATGACTTGGACAGCATAACGGCGGTAAATGCTCGAAAAGATTTGAGACATGCTACAAAATGGTGGCATAACCACTTGATCATCATAATACCAAGGTTTGGAGATCAACTGTTAACATACAGAAGTCGTAGGAACTGAACTCAAGCTTAAATCCAACAATCTTGCAAGTCTACGGATTAGTAACACGTGATCCTGATAGAAAGAAGAGATAGCCTAGTTCTTAATCCCCGCAGGAAAGATAAGATGACTCAGATCAGAAGACATAAGGTATAAGGAGTAAAAAGAGCCTTATGTTCCATCCCACAATCAATTCCCTTATATAACTAAAGAATTTCTAGACTCAACTTCGACAAGTTTGGCTTGGTAATCCTACAGGCAGTCAAGCTCTGATACCAACGCTGTCAGGACCCCGACTCAATGCCACACCGATCTAGCATGTAACACATCATATCACTTTGCGGCCTCACGCACGGTATCCCCACGGGTGCCACCTTACCTGGCCCGGGACCGTTTGCGCGTTTTGGCTCACGTATATGATAGTGTCGCTAGCATCCATATGACAAAGAACCTGGGCTGACATGGCTAGTCGTGAACCCAAAGTGGCACTAACTTACAGGGACAGGCATCCATGACCCAGCATCGAACGTGTCGGTCATCAGCGAGTGAATCCAGGCTGTAGCACTGGGCTAGCAGGACTCCGGTGAACCGGGCAGTAGCGGGCTAACAGGACTCC
>NW_021181699.1:0-1002 GCF_002162155.2 Triticum dicoccoides | reverse complement strand
GAACCCCGTGGTGCATTTACGTGTCGGTCAATGACACTCACAATTTTGGCCAATTTCTGGTCGTTTTGTGTACTATTACTCACCGTTTTGGCGTCCCAGAGCGATTTCCACGATTTACAATCCCCGGCATGCGTTTACGTCTCTGTCGCCAACACTCACAGTTTTGGCCAATTCTGACGCGATTCATGGACTATTACTCATCATTTAGGGGTCCCGAAGCGATTCCATAGTGGTTGAACCCTAAGGTCCGTTTACGTGTCGGTCATCAACACTCACAGTTTTGTTCGATTCTGGCCCGTTTCTTGGACTATTACTCTGTTTTTGTGTCCAAGCGTGATTTCCACGATTTACAAACCCCGTGGTGCGTTTACGTGTCGGTAAATGACACTCACAAATTTGGCCAATTTCTGGTCCGTTTTGTGTACTATTACACACCGTTTTGGCGTCCCAGGGCGATTTCCACGATATACAATCCCCGAGGTGAGTTTGCGTCTCTGTCGCCAGCACTCACAGTTTTGGCCAATTCTGACGCGATTCGTGGACAATTACTCGTCATTTAGGGGTCCCGAAGCGATTCCATAGTGGTTGAACTCTAAGGTCCGTTTACGTGTCGGTCATCAACACTCACAGTTTTGGCCGATTCTGGCCCGTTTCATGGACTATTACTCACCATTTTGGGGCCCCGAAGTGATTTCCACGGTTGTTTGACCCCATGGTGCGCTTACGTGTCGATCATCAACAAGCGCACTTTGGGCCGATTTTGGCCCATTTCTTGCATTATTACTTAGTTTTGGCGTCCCGGAGTGATTTCCACGATTGCCGAACTCCAGGGTGCATTTACGTGTCGGTCATAAACACTCACAATTTTGGCCAATTCTCGTCCGTTTCGTGCACTATTACTCACCGTTTGGGCGTCCCAGAGCGATTTCCACGATTGACAATCCCCGTAGTGCGTTTGCGTGTCTGTCGTCAACACTCACAGTTTTGGCCAATTCTGACGCG
>NW_021181698.1:0-1152 GCF_002162155.2 Triticum dicoccoides | reverse complement strand
TTTTTCGAAAAATGCGTTTTCGAAAAATTTTGGGCCTAAACGGAGCGTGGCTACCCGACTCCGGCAAGGAAACACGAATCGGAATCTAGATGGATCTCGAAAACTAACCTAATATGACAAGAACTCGGATTGGTGGTGGATATATGGTGGTAGATGGCAGCGGTGGTGGTATATGACAGCTGTGGTGGTATATGGATACGGATTCGAAGCGGTGGTGGATAAGCGGTGGTGGTAGATGGCAGGGGTGATGATGATGGTGCGGCGGCGGCGCGACAACTTATGACCAGAACTCGAAACTCTAAAAGACTAGACTCTAAGACCAGCAACTAGACACGACGATGCAACCGCAAATTCAACAAAGCAAAACCCTAAAAAGATTATGCAAAGGCTCAGATTGGTTCGGATATGATGAACTAACCCTAATTTTTTTTTGTGGCTTTTTCGTGGACTGTAGGTATGAAGAACAGACTCGATCTAAACTACGAAAAACTGTAAAATCTCACCGAGCAACCTGGAAATCTGATACCACTTGATAGAGGCGAGGGTCCCGATCTTTCGATAAGATGATGGATATCGCTTTGGTGGAAGTCGACTTTGACGATCCGACTACGAACGTGCGAGGACGTCGCGCCTTAGCAATCGCTAAACCAACTCCGAGAGGTTATTGACCACGCCGGAGCACGATCAACCTGACCACGAGGATCTGTTTCCTGCGAGCAAACGAAGAACAAGCAAGAAACTAAGATTGCAATCTGGATATTGCGAATATAAGATGAAAGCTTTATTGATCAAGGTGGGGTTCTGTGACGCCTTTGTCTGGTCGTTGAACACAAACGAAGTACGCGAAGTTGCGGCTATGGCGAACTTTTAATCTAAACAAAACCCAAAGTCTAAACGATGCCCTAAGGGCTGTATATATGGAGGAAGAGGGGGGAATTTCGTGGCCCTTGGTGGAGGGGTCCGAAATCAACCCTATCTCTTGTTTCCCCACACATACGGACTCTAAAAATAGCCTATACTTATGTATTTCGAAATTACATGGGCCTGGCCCAATAATAAGGTGACGCAGCACCTAAAATAGCCTCGGGACGAAATTTATGAAGTGGCATCTTGTATATTTCGTCCAAGGCTTCATGCACCCATTATGGTGGC
>NW_021181697.1:0-1441 GCF_002162155.2 Triticum dicoccoides | reverse complement strand
TTTTGGTTCACCTCCGTCCAAACCGAGCACGCAGACGTACTCAGAGCACTCCCAGGAGCCCGTAGCGCCCACCAACCCCTCCTCCCATGCACCATAGCGCCGAACCCGCCGTTGCCCGAACTCCGGCCGCCGCCACGAGCTCGACTCCGGCGAGCCCGCTCCACCCCAGCTCCTCCCACTTGCACTACCAGACGCGCGCGACCCCCAGCTACGCGTAGGACCAATCCGCCGTCCAAATGGTCGCCTGTGGGCGAAACCCGACGCGCTCCGCCGCCACTGACCTCGCCGGCGACGAGCCGTCGGCCTAACCCCGGTCTAGTTAACCACTAATGACCCAGCTAACCCTCCCCAGAGCCACTGACGTATGGGCCCCACGCCTTAGTTAATCTTTATTATTTTCTGTTAAGTGTTAACCTAACCACCATGGGCCCACATGTCAGCTTTGATCGTGCTGACGTGTCTGTTGACCCGGCCCCACCTGTCATTGGCACTATCCAGCCCCAGTCACTGACCAGTGGACCCCACTGGTCAGGTTTGACCTGGACCCGCCTAGTTGACCTGTTGACATCAGCATGACCTAGTGCTGACGCAATAAATCATTTTCTGGATTTAAAAATAATCAGGAAATTCCAGAAAATGCCTAAAACTTCAATAAATCATAGAAATTCAACCGTAACTCCAAATTAAATAATTTATATATGAAAAATTATCAGAAAAAATCAAGGAATCCATCTGTATCATTTTCATGCATGTTAAAACAACTTATCACTACTTTTTAGGGCAAATGAAGTGAATGACATTTAAATAACCACATATGGAGTTTGAATTTGAATCTTGGATTCAAACCAACTTCATTTAATCTGGTTTTAGATGCATTAGCCCAAAACACATTCATTTTGCCATGTCATGATCATGCATCATATGGTGCATTGCATTGATTGTGTTCCCTTCTATGTTGCCGGTAATTGTCCCCTCGCGATAGACGTGATACCGATGATGTGATCGTTGACACTGATGAAGACTCAATGCTATCTTCAGAAGTGCCAGGCAAGCAAAACCCCCTTGTTCATTCCGATAAAATCCCACTCTCTCGCTCCTGCTCTCTTTTACTGCATTAGGACAACATCGATTCATCTGTTACTTGCTGCGGTAGCTGAACCCTTTTATCCTTTGCATGACCTGTCATTGCCACAGTAAATAGATGAAACCCACTAGCATGAGTAGGAGTTGTTTGAGCCCTGTTGTGCCTACTCATTCATGCTTGTTGTCATGCCTGCTACTGCTTAGAGTTGAGTCAGGTCTGATTCATCGGGGATGAATCAGAGGCGTGTGAACATGTCCTACTGTGTGTGAGCTAAGTGTGTGAACACGATTTGGTAAAGGTAGCGGTGAGAGGCCATGTAGGAGTACATGGTGGGTTGTCTCATTGCAGCCGTCCTCA
>NW_021181696.1:0-930 GCF_002162155.2 Triticum dicoccoides | reverse complement strand
CATTCTAATTAATGAAGCCGAATTTCTAAATGGTTCACATTCCTTCCGCAGGCGACTGAAAGCAGTAGCGCGGGGTCGACTCAGAGCAACCCTTGGGACACCACTCTAAATAGGGGGTTGAATATAATGAAGAACAAGGATAAGCTCAGTAAGCCGACGTCAGCTGGTCGTGTGGCCGGCAAAGGCTTGTCGACAAAATGGGGGTCATACTATACCGCTGGTGTGCGGAAGGAGAAAAAGACCAGCTCGGAAAGCCAGGCGCGAGAGGTTCAAGAACTCAAGGCACAGGTGGTGCGGATTCCGGAGATTGTCCAAGAGCAAGTGGAACAACGACTCGGAGCGACGATCACCGCCCTTGTGCCTACCTTGATCTCGGGGTTGAGTGCGTGGATTGCGGGCGGCCAACAGGGGCCGCCCCCGATTCCTAGCTTCACAGCCAGCAACTCGCATAATGCGATGGCGGGGCCATTGGTGCCTCCGGCGGGGGCGGCATTGGTGTCTCCGACGCCGGCACGGGAGCTTAATGCACCCGGGTGTACGCCGGCCGGCACCTCTTCAGCAAGCGGCCGCTCCGTCAACTGCACGCCCGCCGTTGGCGGTGCCTCGACATTAGCCGAGCTCGACGCCATCATCACGGTAACTAATTAAGCCTCTCTCGGCCGAGGACTTCATCTCCTTGCCTTTGACTGGGCATCCCTGACGCCCTACATGTTTTCGCAGGGCGCCGCCGACGTTCCGTGCACTCTCCTCCACTTCGTGAACAACGAGTTGGTCGATGTCGCCAAGGGCAAAATCGTTCAACCGGGCAACCCCTTGTTCCACGGTACCCAGATGCCACCCAACTTGTTTAGGGTTCAACTGGTTCGGGTGCTGCCAGGCTGCGACGACTTGTTACCTCCGATTCGACCCGTCGGGGCCGACGATGATGAC
>NW_021181695.1:0-2130 GCF_002162155.2 Triticum dicoccoides | reverse complement strand
CTGAGTCCTTGACATCGTGGTTCATCCGATGAGATCATCGTGGAACATGTGGGAGCTAACATGGGTATCCAGATCCTGCTGTTGGTTATTGACCGGAGAACGTCTCGGTCATGTCTACATGTCTCCCGAACCCGTAGGATCTACACACTTAAGGTTCGATGACGCTAGGGTTATAAAGGAAGTTTGTATGTGGTTATCGAATGTTGTTCGGAGTCCCGGATGAGATCCCGGACGTCACAAGGAGTTCTGAAATGGTCCGGAGGTAAAGATTTATATATGGAAAGTTGTTGTTCGGGTTCCGGAAAAAGTTCGGGTTTTTTCGGTATTGTACCGGGAAGCTTCCAGAAGGTTCCGGAGGATTCCGGAGGGGTCCGGAGGTCCGGAAATTATTCCACCACGTCCAATACAGCAGCATGGGCTGTAGGGGGGCGCCCTAGCCTTAATGGGCCAGGGGAACCAGCCCCCCCAAGGCCCATGCGCATGGGAGAGGGGAAACCCTAAGGGGGAGGGCCTCCACTTGACTTGGGAGGCACTCCTCCCCCCTTTGGCCGCCGCCCCCTCCTCAGATTGGATCTGAGGGGGCCGGCCCCCCTCTCCCTTGCCCCTATATATATGTGGGGGGTGGGAGGGCAGCCGCACCACAAGTTCTGGCGCAGCCCTCCCCTCTCCCAAGTACTCCTCCTCTCCCACGGTGCTTGGCGAAGCCCTGCAGGATAGCCACGCTCCTCCACCACCACCATGCCGTCGTGCTGCTGCTGGATGGAGTCTTCCCCAACCTCTCCCTCTCACCTTCCTGGATCAAGGCATGGGAGACATCACCGGGCTGTACGTATGTTGAACGCGGAGGTGCTGTCCGTTCGGCACTAGGATCTCCGGTGATTTGGATCACGATGAGTACGACTCCTTCAACCCCGTTCTCTTGAACGCTTCCGCTTAGTGATCTACAAGGGTATGTAGATGCGCTCTCCTTCCCCTTGTTGCTGGTTTCTCCATAGATAGATCTTGGTGACACGTAGGAAAATTTTGAATTTCTGCTATGTTCCCCAACACTGATGTCTCGGCCTCTCGGGAGTGTGTTTAGGAGGTGATTTTTCTCTCCCGTTGCAACGCACGGGCATGTTTTCTAGTCTTTATCTTTACCTAATAATAAAGCAGCTATGGTTTCTGGTCGTACGTTGTGTGCATTTTTGCAGAAAAGTACCTCCGTTTCTCAGAATTCAACCCGCAGTCCCTTTTTAAGTGACTAGAGGAGAAAACGTTTCGTTCTTGCAAAAGAGTCCCTGTTGTTTGTGGTATTCAATCCGCCGTCTGATCAGATTTGCAAAAAAAAAACAGAGACGACCACATGCACGGGCTCGCCTCCTCTCCCTCTCGCCCACGCAATCCTCGCCGCCGCCACCACCACCACCCACGCCGGCCGCTTCTGGCAAGCTCCGGCGTCGCGCAGCACGCCCCCGAGCTCCCCATAGTCCGCGCCTCCCTCCCCTCCATCTAGATTCTCCGCTCCCGGCATCTACCACCTGCTCGCAACCCCACCCCCGTGGCTAGGGTTTTGGGCAGGGCTTCGCCAGTGTGTCTCCGACGGCCCCAGGTTCGTCCCTCCTTCCTTCTTGGCTGGGATCCGCCACCCCTACATCTCATCTTCTCTTTATATACTCTGTTGTAGATGTAGATGGAGCACGCCATGGGATTTCCCCATCCACCATGGTCGCCGCCGTCAAGGGCAGGAAGGAACCCTAGCCAGCAGCACCTCCTCACCTCGGATGACATCTCTGCTGCACCAAGATAGGGCAAGCAACCCCCATCTGCTCTCTATCTCTCCCATTTGTACAAGTCCATTTTTTTGAACAAAATTCTGCTACTACGCCAAATAGTCCATGAACAGATCTATTTTTTATTTGTGAATTGATATACTTCCAAACACAGATAGTGTATAAATGTGTTATTTTATTTTTGTTCCCTTCTCATTTTTGTGCTTTTGTTTGTAAGCTCATAAAATAGTTGCAGTAAAAATGCCATGTAAGTTCTTAGTGTGTGAGTGGACTATGATGGGAAGGGAGGAGGTCTGCGCCAAGGAGGAAGAGCAGCAGGGCGAAGGAGAGATGCAACATGGGAAAGAAGGGATGGGCT
>NW_021181694.1:0-1730 GCF_002162155.2 Triticum dicoccoides | reverse complement strand
ATGTTTAAGCGATTAAAAAAGTGTTGAATACATTTTATTTTTTTCATCTTATTGAAAATGTGTTTATGTAATAATGTTGTTAATACATTTTAGTAAGATTGTCATGAAATTAATAAATGTTGAATGCCTTTTTAGTTCTTCTTGTAATTATAAATGTTTGTGCATTACAAAATCATATAATTAAAAGAAGTGTTTGACACATTCTTAGAAAAATCATGCAATCTCAGATTTACTTGTTATGAATAAAAAATCAAAAGTTGAAGGAACACAAGAAATGCTAGAAAAATAATATGTCGTGTGTCATGCATTATAATATTTATTACTCCCTCGTGTAAAGAAATATAAGACAGTTTAGATCACTATGTTAGTGATCTAAACGCTCTTATATTTCTTTACGGAGGAAGTACAGTAATGATCTAAACGTTCTTATATTTCTTTACAGAGGGAATACGTCAATATATCTTCCTTATAGGCTACGGAAGGAAGGAGATGTATGCCTGGAGAAGAGATGTATTACCTCAATATTTATTACCTCAATATATGTATCCTTGGCTCATGGGTAAAGAGATGTATGCCTGGAGACGGCAAGATTTGAAACACTAGAAGTGATGCAAAATATCGTGCTTCATCTCCAAACATTTTCGGTAGTAACATAGTAGGCACAGAAACCTTCTCACTGGGGTACTGTGAGGGCAAAAGCTGCGAAGTTTGTCTCATTGTCACCATGATCCAAGTATAGCATACATATGGAGCACACCACGCTCGTCGTCAAAAGAGCTCCGGGGGCGGCAGCCTCTTTGCAGCCGCGAATTAGGGCAAGTGGCTCGTAGTAGACCAAACATTCCCGGAGTGACGACAGGAGGATGTTAATGTCGAGGCACTAGATGACGCCCCGATGGTTGTCGATCTGGAGGCCGATCACGATGGTCAAGTCCATTGGCGGGTGAGCTATAGGCCCCCTAGTTGGCTAGTTGCTGGGGCGAGGTCGTACTCGGTGCTCACCGGCCCGTCGGCGAGTATCCCATGGATGAACTCACGGCAATCCTCGTAGTGTCGGAAGACCGCAGTGTCCACGACCATGAAACTATGCTCGAAGGGCACCTGGTCATCATCGAACGAGGCGTGGATGATCCACAATGCTCATGAGTGGGCGTCTCTATGACCTCCACCACGGCCACGGTAGCAACACCATGGTCCTGGCGCGTGCTCTCTCTCTCTCTCTCTCCAACGAAATTAAATGAGCTATGCAGCTAAGGAAGGCACGCACGACGGCCGTACAATGAAGGGATGTTGTTGAGGGCCTCCTTCTAGAAACGGGAAGTGGGCCAACTGCCTCTCACCACCGAAAGAGTTGGGCATGATGAGTTTGAATACTTTTATATTTGCTCCCTAATTAATTAACGTCGGTAAAGACCGCAAACAGATCAAAGAGAACTGTACTTTGATTTGTTTTACTGCATGAGGGCTTCTTGTACTGACATGCCCATGTTATCATTGTGAGATGAGGAGGTACTTCAGCTTATAAGATCAGAGCAAGATTTAGTAAGATGAATATTAGCTAAATTACTAAGATGATAAGTTCATAGACCTCATTGCTGAAGAGGAGCAATTCATAGATTATAAAATATTCATGTAATTAAATAGGTGTTTCTCACATTTTCACAAAGAAATTCATGTAATTTAAAAAGTGTTCGGTCAATTTTCCTAATGTTTTTGTCATTAGAAAAAAA
>NW_021181693.1:706-2075 GCF_002162155.2 Triticum dicoccoides | reverse complement strand
GGGGGGGGGTTTCTTGTAAGCCACCCTTTCTCCATGAATTTGTGTCGGATTCCCTAAGCTAGTTGGTTAGGCTAAACAACAACTTGGAGAGTTGGAAGATAAAAGCTTGTCTGACTTAGTTCATGTTAAGGGATATCGTTTGTGCGTGTGTGTGTGTTGAAGAAAGATGATATCTCCATTGATTGGTCTTCGTGATCAGTTGTTGGATCTATTGCCTTGTCAAGACTTTGACTTGAGTATGGGCTATCATCAAGTCAAATCAGAACCAACGATTTTCGTAATGTTGTCTTACTCGTGGTTGATCCCTCGAGCATACACCATTACATCTTTTGGTCTGACCATTGCTATCACCGTGTTCTCATGATGGTGGAAGTCCAGTAATATGGAAAATTCTGATGAGTTGTTGTTGAGCCCGTCAGCAGCATTTTTGTCTCCCCCATGATTCATGTTGAACATCAACCTAGTGTCGAAAACCTTGTAAGCAATGCCTTCGTGTTCCGTTCATGAAGCTTATCCTTGGATGAAAGAAGTGACTTTCTCCAAGTTCACGTGCATTAGGTGTAAGTTGCCGCCATGAATTTGAGAAAGGTTTGTTTTGTTTCCCTTGGAATCATCCCAAATCAGTCATGCATACGTACGAAGTATCCAAAACCTTTTTTTTAATTTTTTTGCATCTAGATCTTGAAAGCCCCGTAACTTTTTTTGTTTTAGATTTTTGGGGATTTTGAAAATGTTTAACGGGGTTCCCCCAGTTAAATTCGGATGTAACTTTTCGAGTAGATGATTTTTCATATATAAAACTTTTTAATCCGAGTTCGTATGCAAAAGTTATGCCCATTTTACAAATTTCCAGAGATATTTTGCAAATAAAGTCGAAATTTATATTTGCAAATTTTCCCAACAACTAGACCACATATGACATGGCAAACTTATTTTCTTTTATTTTTTTGACATTTTTATCATTTTTTTTATTTTTTTTAACTGAAAAGGCGGTCCAGAGGGGGGGGGGGGTTTCTTGTAAGCCACCCTTTCTCCATGAATTTGTGTCGGATTCCCTAAGCTAGTTGGTTAGGCTAAACAACAACTTGGAGAGTTGGAAGATAAAAGCTTGTCTGACTTAGTTCATGTTAAGGGATATCTTTTGTGCGTGTGTGTGTGTTGAAGAAAGATGATATCTCCATTGATTGGTCTTCGTGATCAGTTGTTGGATCTATTGCCTTGTCAAGACTTTGACTTGAGTATGGGCTATCATCAAGTCAAATCAGAACCAACGATTTTCGTAATGTTGTCTTACTCGTGGTTGATCCCTCGAGCATACACCATTACATCTTTTGGTCTGACCATTGCTATCACCGTGTTCTCATGATGG
>NW_021181693.1:0-696 GCF_002162155.2 Triticum dicoccoides | reverse complement strand
ACCCTTTCTCCATGAATTTGTGTCGGATTCCCTAAGCTAGTTGGTTAGGCTAAACAACAACTTGGAGAGTTGGAAGATAAAAGCTTGTCTGACTTAGTTCATGTTAAGGGATATCTTTTGTGCGTGTGTGTGTGTTGAAGAAAGATGATATCTCCATTGATTGGTCTTCGTGATCAGTTGCTGGATCTATTGCCTTGTCAAGACTTTGACTTGAGTATGGGCTATCATCAAGTCAAATCAGAACCAACGATTTTCGTAATGTTGTCTTACTCGTGGTTGATCCCTCGAGCATACACCATTACATCTTTTGGTCTGACCATTGCTATCACCGTGTTCTCATGATGGTGGAAGTCATGCATACGTACGAAGTATCCCAAACCTTTTTTTTAATTTTTTTGCATCTAGATCTTGAAAGCCCCGTAACTTTTTTTGTTTTAGATTTTTGGGGATTTTGAAAATGTTTAACGGGGTTCCCCCAGTTAAATTCGGATGTAACTTTTCGAGTAGATGATTTTTCATATATAAAACTTTTTAATCCGAGTTCGTATGCAAAAGTTATGCCCATTTTACAAATTTCCAGAGATATTTTGCAAATAAAGTCGAAATTTATATTTGTAAATTTTCCCAACAACTAGACCACATATGACATGGCAAACTTATTTTCTTTTATTTTTTTGACATTTTTATCATTTTTTT
>NW_021181692.1:0-1844 GCF_002162155.2 Triticum dicoccoides | reverse complement strand
AGTCTTGGTCATTTTACCCATAAGGCATGGTTCGCACGTGTCAAATGATTCATAATCAAGAGACTCTAAAAGTCCATCAGCATGGAGCTTCTTCATGCGTTTAACACCTATGTGACCAAGGCGGCAGTGCCACAAGTATGTGGGACTATCATTATCAACCTTACTTCTTTTGGTACTCACATTATGAATATGTGTAGCATCACGTTCGAGATTCATAAGGAATAAACCATTCACCATAGGAGCATGACCATAAAACATATCTCTCATAAAAATGGAACAACCATTATTCTCAGATTTAAAAGAGTAGCCATCTCGAATTAAACGAGATCCCGATACAATGTTCATGCTCAAAGCTGGCACTAAATAACAATTATTAAGGTTTAAAACTAATCCCGAAGGGAGATGCAGAGGTAGCGTGCCGACGGCGATCACATTGACCTTGGAACCATTCCCGACGCGCATCGTCACCTCGTCCTTCGCCAGTCTCCGTTTATTCCGCAGCTCCTGTTGTGTGTTACAAATATGAGCAACGACACCGATATCAAATACCCAGGAGTTACTACGATTACTGGTAAGGTACACATCAATTACATGTATATCAAATATACCTTTGGTTTTGCCGGCCTTCTTGTCCGCTAAGTATTTGGGGCAGTTCCGCTTCCAGTGACCACTTTCCTTGCAATAAAAACACTCAGTCTCGGGCTTGGGTCCATTCTTTGGCTTCTTCCCGGCAGCTTGCTTGCTGGGCGCGGCAACTACCTTGCCGTCCTTCTTGAAGTTCTTTTTACCCTTGCCCTTCTTGAACTTAGTGGTTTTATTGACCATCAACACTTGATGTTCCTTTCTGACTTCTACCTCTGCTGATTTCAGCATAGCAAATACTTCAGGAATGGTCTTTTCCATCCCCTGCATATTGAAGTTCATCACAAAGCTCTTGTAGCTCGGTGGAAGTGACTGGAGGATTCTGTCAATGACCGCATCATCCGGGAGATTAACTCCCAGCTGAGTCAAGCGGTTATGCAACCCAGACATAGTGAGTATGTGCTCACTGACAGAACTGTTTTCCTCCATCTTACAGCTGAAGAATTTGTCGGAGACTTCATATCTCTCGACCCGGGCATGAGCTTGGAAAACCATTTTCAGCTCTTCGAACATCTCATATGCTCCATGTCTCTCAAAACGCTTTTGGAGCCCCGGCTCTAGGCTGTAAAGCATGCCGCACTGAATGAGGGAGTAGTCATCGAAACGTGCCTGCCAAGCGTTCATAACATCTTTTTCTGCAGGGAGAACGGGTGCGTCACCAAGCGGTGCTTGTAGGACATAATCTTTCTTGGCAGCTATGAGGATGATCCTCAGGTTCCGGACCCAGTCCGTATAGTTGCTGCCATCGTCTTTCAGCTTAGTTTTCTCTAGGAACGCGTTGAAGTTGAGGACTACGTTGGCCATTTGTTCTACAAGACATATTGTAAAATTTTAGACTAAGTTCATGATAATTAAGTTCATCTAATCAAATTATAATGAACTCCCACTCAGATTTGACATCCCTTTGGTCATCTAAGTGTTACACGATCCGAGTCGACTAGGCCGTGTCCGATCATCACGTGAGACGGACTAGTCATCGTCGGTGAACATTCTCATGTAGATCGTATCTTCCATACGACTCGTGTTCGACCTTTCGGTCTTCGTGTTCCGAGGCCATGTCTGTACATGCTAGGCTCGTCAAGTTAACCCTAAGTGTTTTCGCTGTGTAAAACTGTCTTACACCCGTTGTATGTGAACGTAAGAATCTATCACACCCGATCATCACGTGGTGCTTCGAAACGACGAACTGTAGCAACGGTGCA
>NW_021181691.1:0-2773 GCF_002162155.2 Triticum dicoccoides | reverse complement strand
GGAATCGCTTCGGGACCCATAAATGATGAGTAATAGTCCACGAATCGCGTCAGAATTGGCCAAAACGATGAGTGTTGACGACAGAGACGCAAACGCACCCCGTGGATTGTGAATAATGGAAATCGCTCTGGGACGCCAAAACGGTGAGTAATAAGTACACAAAACGGACCAGAAATTGGCCAAAATTGTGAGTGTCATTGACCGACACGTAAACGCACCACGGGGTTCGTAAATCATGGAAATCAAGCTTGGACCAAAAACAGAGTAATAGTCCAAGAAACGGGCCAGAATCGGCCAAAACTCCGAGTGTTGATGACCGACACGTAAATGCACCCTGCGGTTCGTTAACCGTGGAAATCACTCCGGGGCCCCAAAACAGTGAGCAATAGTCCACGAAACAGGCCAGAATCAGCCAAAACTGTGATTGTTGATGACTAACACGTAAGTGCGCCTTGGGGTTCAACAACTATGGAAATCCCTTCAGGACCAGAAAACAGTGACTAAAAGTCCACAAAACGCGTTAGAATTGGCCAAAACTGTGAGTGTTCATAACCGACACGTAAGCGCACCCGGGGGTTCGTTAATCGTGGAAATCATTCCGGGGCCCCAAAACAGTGAGTAATTGTCCACGAAACGGGCCAGAATTGGCCAAAACTACTAGTATTGATGACGGACATGTAAACGCACCACGGGGATCGTTAATCGTGTAAATCACACCGTGGCCCCAAAACAGTGAGTGTTGATGACCGACACCTAAACGCACCTTGGGGTTCAACAACTATGGAAATCGCTTCGGGAGCCCTAAATGGTGAATAATAGCCCACGAATCGCGTCAGAATTGGCCAAAACTGTGAGTGTTGACGACAGACACGCAAACGCACTCCGGGGATTGTCAATCGTGGAAATCTCTCCGGGACGCCCAAACGGTGAGTAATAGTGCATGAAACGGACGAGAATTGGCCAAAATTGTGAGTGTTTATGACCGACACTTAAACGCACCGTGGAGTTCGTCAATCGTGGAAATCACTCCGGGACCCCAAAACTAAGTAATAATGCAAGAAATGGGCCAAAATCGTCCCAAAATGCGCTTGTTGATGATCGATATGTAAGCGCACCATGGGGTCAAACAACCGTGGAAATCACTTTGGGGCCCCAACATGGCGAGTAATAGTCCATGAAACGGGCCAGAATCGGCCAAAACTGCGAGTTTTGATGACCGACACATAAACGGACCTTAGAGTTCAACCACTACGGAATCGCTTCGGGACCCATAAATGATGAGTAATAGTCCACGAATCGCGTCAGAATTGGCCAAAACGATGAGTGTTGACGACAGAGACGCAAACGCACCCCGTGGATTGTGAATAATGGAAATCGCTCTGGGACGCCAAAACGGTGAGTAATAAGTACACAAAACGGACCAGAAATTGGCCAAAATTGTGAGTGTCATTGACCGACACGTAAACGCACCACGGGGTTCGTAAATCGTGGAAATCAAGCTTGGACCAAAAAACAGAGTAATAGTCCAAGAAACGGGCCAGAATCGGCCAAAACTCCGAGTGTTGATGACCGACACGTAAATGCACCCTGCGGTTCGTTAACCGTGGAAATCACTCCGGGGCCCCAAAACAGTGAGCAATAGTCCACGAAACAGGCCAGAATCAGCCAAAACTGTGATTGTTGATGACTAACACGTAAGTGCGCCTTGGGGTTCAACAACTATGGAAATCCCTTCAGGACCAGAAAACGGTGACTAAAAGTCCACAAAACGCGTTAGAATTGGCCAAAACTGTGAGTGTTCATAACCGACACGTAAGCGCACCCGGGGGTTCGTTAATCGTGGAAATCATTCCGGGGCCCCAAAACAGTGAGTAATTTTCCACGAAACGGGCCAGAATTGGCCAAAACTACTAGTATTGATGACGGACATGTAAACGCACCACGGGGATCGTTAATCGTGTAAATCACACCGTGGCCCCAAAACAGTGAGTGTTGATGACCGACACCTAAACGCACCTTGGGGTTCAACAACTATGGAAATCGCTTCGGGAGCCCTAAATGGTGAATAATAGCCCACGAATCGCGTCAGAATTGGCCAAAACTGTGAGTGTTGACGACAGACACGCAAACGCACTCCGGGGATTGTCAATCGTGGAAATCTCTCCGGGACGCCCAAACGGTGAGTAATAGTGCATGAAACGGTCGAGAATTGGCCAAAATTGTGAGTGTTTATGACCGACACGTAAACGCACCCCGGAGTTCGTCAATCGTGGAAATCACTCCGGGACCCCAAAACTAAGTAATAATGCAAGAAATGGGACAAAATCGTCCGAAAATGCGCTTGTTGATGATCAACACGTAAGCGCACCATGGAGTCAAACAACCGTGGAAATCACTTTGGGGCCCCAAAACGGTGAGTAATAGTACATGAAACGGGCCAGATTCGGCCAAAACAGTGAGTGTTGATGACCGACACGTAAACGGACCTTAGGGTTCAACCACTATGGAATCGCTTCGGGACCCATAAATGATGAGTAATAGTCCACGAATCGCGTCAGAATTGGCCAAAACGATGAGTGTTGACGACAGAGACGCAAACGCACCCCGTGGATTATGAATAATGGAAATCGCTCTGGGACGCCAAAACGGTGAGTAATAAGTACACAAAACGGACCAGAAATTGGCCAAAATTGTGAGTGTCATTGACCGACACGTAAACGCACCACGGGGTTCGTAAATCGTGGAAATCACGCTTGGACCAAAAAACAGAGTA
>NW_021181690.1:0-7807 GCF_002162155.2 Triticum dicoccoides | reverse complement strand
GCAAGTTTTTATCTTCCAATTCTCCAAGTTGTTGTCTAGCTTAACCAACTAGCTCAGGGATATCTAACACCGATTCTTGGAGAGAAGGTGGTTCACAAGAAACCAACTTGATCACGAGCTCAACACAGCGGTCAGGTGACAACCTGGTAATACTTCCGAGAAGATCTTCGGAAAATCACGAACCACCGATATGTTACTAAGCTCGAGAACAATCTTGCTTTTGAGGGCAAGACGATATGATCAAATGAGTGAGGACTTGAAAAGATCCTAACTCATCAATCGAAGGGTGCACCGAAATAAGGACTAGGTAGCACGATCAATCTTAGAATGGTGATTCAATAACCAACATACTAAGAATAAGATTATTGTCCATTAACTACCAAGCAATGGGGTTGCTAGGAGTATTGAGTTCACACATCATGATTCACTTGTCGGCACTCCGGCTGCAACAACACGGAACCGAGGAATGAAAAAGGATGGCGAGAAGTATCACTATGTCAAGAATTCACAAAAGGTGGTGCAATTCTCATGAAATTCCTGTCATAAAGAAGGTAATACTTCAGGGTAGAGCAGACCAGAAGCTGGATTGTAACTTGATCTGCGGAACACAACTACTTTGACCCAATCCTAAATATGGATGAGGTACTGGAGTTTGTTTCTCCTATTCATTCTGAAATAGAATGGCTTGGCGGAACACAAGGGTAATAGGCATCGACGAATGAATGCACGCATACTCTTGACTATCAATTGATAGACGAGGGTCAGAAGACAACTAAAGAGGGACAACTCAAAGGAACATACGATTTTCTGAGTTGTGGATGCATGGTTTAGCATGTCGAACGAATTCCACATATTTCTTCCGGATAACCCATGCAGAAAGGTAGAACTGGCAGAGTCACAATTATGAATGGAGAACCCATCGAGAGCACTCCTGTTGTGATCTTTTGATCCAACAAACTTTTGCCGTAAGTGGTTCATGGTATTTGGAAGAAGGATATACCACGGACCTTGAGGACTATCGCAAAGGTTACTAATATCCTAAAGGCGCTAGCAATTACTATCAACATGAAGTAAGTAGAGTGAATCTCGGGTTCAAGAACCCAGGAATAGAATACCTACTACTAAGTAGCATCACGGGTTGCTTTCGAGAATGATGGCCAGAATCATCACACTGGGAACACAAATCATGGCTAAATTACTAGATGATCCCCTAAGACACCTAGGTCATAATAATATTCCAACATAAAGGTCGAGGCAATAGAATACCTCAACTCAACAATTAGTGTGATTGAGCTGGCATAAAGGAGCATCGAAACCAGAGGGAAAGGATTTTGCAAATGCATCAGACTATTTAGAAACCTGGGATGACTCGGACAGCATAACGGCTGTAAATGCTCAGAAAAGATTTGAGACATTCACAAAAATGGTGGCATAACCACTCAGAAGCACAATATCAAGGTTTCGAGATCAACAATTAACATACGGAGGTAGAAACTGAACTGAGGCTTAATCCAACAATCTTATAAGTCTACGGATTAGTAACACGTGATCCTGATAGAAAGAAGAGATAGCCTAGTTCTTAATCCCCGTAGAAGAGAAGATGATGACTCAGATCAGAAGGCCATGAGGTATAAGGAGTAAAAAGAGCCTTACGTTCCATCCCACAATCAATTCCCTTATATAACTAAAGAGTTTCTAGACTCAACTCCGACCAGTTTGGCTTGGTAATCCTACAGGCAGTCAAGCTCTGATACCAAAGCTGTCAGGACCCCGACTCAATGCCACATCGATCTAGCATGTAACACCTCATATCACTTTGCGGCCTCACGCACGGTATTCCCACGGGTGTCGTCTTACCTTTGCCCGGGACCGTTTGCGCCTTTTGGCACACGTATATGATAGTGTCGCTAGCATCCATATGATAAGGAGCCCGGGCTGACATGGCTAGTCGTAAACCCAAAGTGGCACTAACTTACAGGGACAGGCATCCGTGACCCAGCATCGAACGTGTCGGTCATCAGCGAGTGAATCCAGGCTGTAGCACTGGGCTAGCAGGACTCCGGAGAACCGGGCTGTAGCGGGCTAACAGGACTCCGGTATTCATCGCGTGACATTTCCCCGAAGGGACAGACACAGGAACGAAGAAGGACACATGCCGGCCAGCCTAAGTGTTCCGGAGCAGTAGCAAGCTACCATGGCTCGGTGGAAACACTAGGAGACATTTCCCGGTAAGAGAGGCTACTAAAGATAAACAACTAGATAGTCAGATCCCACACATACCAAGCATTTCAATAACATACACACAATATGCTCGATATGTGCAATACAACATGGCATCACAAAATGACTCTACGACTCAAGTAGTTTATCCAATAGGCTCCGAGGAGCGAGACATTACAAACATGGGTCTCATGACCCAACAATCAGAGCATACAAGTCAAAGCACAAGCGGAAGCTATCATGTCTGAGTACAGACATCTATAAATGAAAAAGGCTGAGAAGCCTGACTATCGATCAGATCCTGCCGAGGGCACAAGATCATAGCTGAGGTATCAAGCTAAACGTCGAAGGCCAAGCGGAACTACTAGTGAGACTGAAGTCTCTCTGCAAAAACATAAAATAGGCAAACGTGAGTACAAATGTACCCAGCAAGACTTACATCAGATCTATCTACACATGCATCATTATCAACAAAGGGGATGGTGGAGTTTGACTGCAGCAAGCCAGCTTTGACTCGGTGGCTATCCTGAACTACGACTGCAAGTAACTCTTTTGAGGTGGCGCACACGAGTCCACATATTCACCATATCAATACACCACTATGGATCCGCTCCCGTCTCCCTACGAGAACGCCATCCATAGCACTCACGCTTATCTTGCGTATTTTAGAGTATCCACTTTCACTTGTCTATGAACTATGCAAGGGGTCCAAGTTTCCATATCCGAGGAATCCGGCTATTCGAATAGATAAAGATAACCCTGCAGGGGTGTACTTCTTCACACACGCTTTCGCCACTTATCGCCCTGTACACGTCATGTACCTCGGCAACCTTCAAGCGGAAGCCGGGCGAGGGAGTCGGCCACGACCTGACTAACCGAACAAGTCTCTAGTCCAGGTTTATCGCCTATTCGGGTTCCATCCGCAAGGAGATCCGGCCGGGGTGTCGCTTACGGCCCCAAATGATGTGTGCAGGGTTCCCAAGCCCACCAACCGGGTGCCACTTGGTACACCGGGCCACTGTGCCTAGTCTGTCCCAAGCCCACCTGTACCGGGTGCCACTTGGTAGACTACTAACACTACCTACAAACACCAGAAACTAGTTGCAACTCCTGGACAGAGATCATGTTGATTAATAAGTCGAGAGGGGTCGAGTTACCGGAACCCAATGTGTGGTAGTAACTGGTCATGGATCACAAACACAGAACTCAGTTCCTGAGGACGGCTGCAATGAGACAACCCACCATGTACTCCTACATGGCCTCTCACCGCTACCTTTACCAAATCGTGTTCACACACTTAGCTCACACACAGTAGGACATGTTCACACGCCTCTGATTCATCCCCGATGAATCAGACCTGACTCAACTCTAAGCAGTAGCAGGCATGACAAACAATCATGAATGAGTAGGCACAACAGGGCTCAAACAACTCCTACTCATGCTAGTGGGTTTCATCTATTTACTGTGGCAATGACAGGTCATGCAGAGGATAAAGGGGTTCAGCTACCGCAGCAAGTAACAAATATGTCGTTGTTGTCCTAATGCAGTAAAAGAGAGCAGGAGCGAGAGAGTGGGATTTTATCGGAATGAACAAGGGGGTTTTGCTTGCCTGGCACTTCTGAAGATAACATTGAGTCTTCATCAGTGTCAACGATCACATCATCGGTATCACGTCTAACGAGAGGGGACGAATACTGGCAACACAGAAGGGAACACAATCAATGCAATGCGCAATATGATGCATGATCATGACATAGCAAAAATGAATGTGTTTTGAGCTAATGCAACTAAAACCAGATTAAATGAAGTTGGTTTGAATCCAAGATTCAAATTCAAACTCCATATGTGATTATTCAAATGCCATTTAATTCATTTGTCCTAAACAGTAGTGATAAGTTGTTCTAACATGCATGAAAATGGTACAGATGGATTCCTTGAATTTTTCTGATAATTTTTCATATATAAATTATTTAATTTGGAGTTACGGTTAATTTTCTATGATTTTTAGAAGTTTTAGCTATTTTCTGGATTTTCTGATTTATTTTAAATCCAGAAAATCATTTAATGCGTCAGCATGACATCACCTTGACGTCATCAGGTCAACAGGGCAGGTTCAGGTCAAACCTGACCAGTGGGGTCCACTGGTCAGTGACTGGGGCTGATTAGTGTCGCTGACATGTGGGCCCAGTCAACAGCCACGTCAGCTTAGTCAAAGCTGACGCGTGGGGCCACTAGGATTAGTTAAAAACTAAACAGAAACTAATCTAGGATTAATTAGCAGGTGGGGCCCTGCTGTCAGTGTCACAGGGTTAGTTAGCAGGGTCATTAGCCCCTAACGACGACGCCACGTCAGCACGCCGGAGACCAGCCGACGGCGACCACAGAACACGGCGGGGCACGCCGGACTTGCGCTAGAGGCGTCAGTTTGGCGCGCTGAGGGCACCAGGGGATGGCCCTTGCTCCCGCGCATCCAGAGGACCGAGTGGGAGGTCGTGGGGTCGCCGGAACTCATGCCGGCGACGAGCTTTGGCGGCGATGGTGTTCGGTGGTGCTCGGGCGCATCGCTACGGTGCATCAGTGAGCAAATGGAGAGGCTGGGCAGCACCTGCTAGACATGGGGAGCACTAAGAGCAGCTCAGTGAGGCCAGGGGAGCACGGAGGCTATGCGTGCAGCAGCAATGGCGGACGGTGGCTTCGGTGCTCGTGGGGAACGGCGCTACGGCACGGAGGGGAGCATGCTGAGTTAGGGGAGAGGGTCAGTGACTCACGGCGATGACGAGGGGACGCTCGGCGAGGTCGGGGACGGTCCGGAGCCGGCGAATTTGACGAAGATGGCCGGCGGTCCCGAGGTTGAAGAAGGCATCGAGGGCGGTGTTGTGGCACGTCCGGGGCCTCGTGGCTCGTTGAGGAGGTAGAGGGAGGACCGGCGGAGCTTCCTGGGGCGTCGGTGAGCCGTGGGGTGGCCGGTGTCCGCGAGGGAGCTCGTCGGTGGCGGCGGCTCCGTTCGGTCGCGGGAGGGAGAGAGAGCAGAGGGGGAATAGGGACGGAGGGAGAGCGAGAGGGGTTCCAGGGAGAGTGAGAGAGAGGCCAGGGGTGTCGTGGCGTCTCCAGGCGCATCGAGGAGGGAGGCAACCAGGCAGGAGGTGGCCAAGCGCGACGGCGGTGCTCGCCACCGAGTTGCTTCGTGCGCTGGCACGGGAAGAAGACAGGAGAAGGGGGGCCAGGTGGGCTGGGCCGCGCAGGTGGGCTGCACAGTGTTGGGTTGTGGGTGGCTGCCAGGTAAGCTCCAGGTGAGATTTCTCTCCTCTGTCTTTTATTTATTGTTTTCTATTTTGTTCTGTTTTGTTTTGGTTTAGGAATAAATACTAAACCATTTTATAAAATCCTGAAAATAATTATGTGGCTAGAACTAAAATATACCAAACCACATAAAATGTTCCAGTAATTATTGGACATATATTATTTATATATCAAATATATATCCAATGCAAATAGCTATTTATTTAATTCAAAGGCCCAAAATAATTAACTCTGAGATACCAAAAATATTGTTTTGAGTTTTACCTCTTTGCAATATTTTCAGAGACTAAAAGGAGCATTTTCTTGGACTTCTTTGAGGAGATTTTAATGTTGATCATTTTTAGAAGGTTTCTGAGGCTTTGAAAATTCCTCAATTCAAATTTCATTTGAAATAAAACATGATTCTCACATGAGGTCTAGCCTAGTGCATTACCAGAAGCTAGGGATGTGACAACTCACCCCCACTAAACAAGAATCTCGTCTCGAGATTCAAGCGTAGGGTAAGATGAAGGGGAAACGCAAACTAGTATAATCTTCACGATCCAGGTTGCACTTCAAATGAACGTTGATTCGATCACCATCTTTGTCTTGTCGTCTTGTTCTGAGAACTCCAACTAATCATGACAAGAAGAGGAAAGGGAAACTCTAGAAGGATCGAACTTCTCGAAGGTCGAACAACTCACGGAATGAGACATAGAACCATCTCTCGGGTGGAGACACGAGATACACATCAAGAGGGGTGGAAAGAAACGGATGACGAAGGTTCACTAGGTGGACAACAATTCCACACTTAAAAAGGTGGTAAACGATTGTCAATGTAGCGAGGAGTTGAGTTGCCATGACACCACAACGAGGCACCTTAGGGTAGGTGACTCGTAGAAATATCCAAGTGGCAAAAAGAATTACCTTTGATATAGAGATCATTGAGACTCTCTATATCAGCCTAAGGCAAATCACAGCAATCGACTGGCGGGGGTCGGTAGAATAGCATACTCGGACTTGGATGATGTGGATTACCTTGTTGAAGACAACGTAATGGATGAATTTGCTTATCACCGGAAATGGATGAGACCCATGGTAGAATGGCACATTGGCGGTGCAAGATGGGAACAAAATGCAAATGCTGGGAATGATTCTGGTAACTGGGGAAGGACCCAACCATAGAGAGTGAATTCACTGTTTGAAAGGATCATAGCATTGCCGAGGAAACTGAGAGCAAACCCAGTTAGTGTCGATGATAACACCTAGCGCTTGTGCGTGCTCTCAAGAACTTGAGCATTTCCATATTCATCAAGGTTTTACCAACATCCGTGTCAAGGATCCTGGCAACACAACATACCACCATGATGAACAACGATGGACGAGGCAGATGCATAGGAAGATAACATCAACTCAGATTTCACCCTAGCGAGGCCAAGGAAACAAAATCTGGATGATCGACCGAGAGACATTTAGCACTCCGCTTCTAATGTTCTCCTTGACGTGCTAGTGTAACCCATTCATAGATATGGTTTGATAACTAGAACATCAAGTAAAGGTCGGACTTCGGGAGCAATAGAATCCATAAGGAACAGTTACGGAGGTAAATCCTACGAAATCCTTATGGGGAGGTGGCCAACTTCCTCAAACAAGATACTACAATTATAGGTCTTCCGGCTGGGTGTGTTGGCCACGACATCCACTTTACCGGTTATCGAGGGACCAATATTATAGTTCTCGGGAAATGTTCCAACCATCATATCTGCCTGAGATTCAGATCTGGTTGGTGTCAGGATATTCCAGACTCATCGAGTCTAGGGAGAAAATGAAAGTTTGCAACACAAATCGACAAGATGACGTTGCGAGATTCTTGGGAAATGAACTACGATAGCAAGCTCCAAAACATGAGCTGGTTCTGCTACACATGTGTGAACACGCTGCCTCAGACAAACATGATCACATGGTAGTCTTACAATAAAACACTACCGAGTTCTGGTTGGGAACCATCAGCGAGGATATCGAAGTTCTTTCATAAGTCCGGATTAGCTCTTATGAAGATACTCCTTCTCCTTGAACAAATCAGTCAGTGGCTTGGTGTGCTAGGATATACATATGGAATGAAGATGATCAGTCTAACAGACCATAGAATTCTTCGCACGTGCATGACCGACTTGGGATGATTCCAAAGGAGCAAAAACAAACTTTCTCGAATTCACGACGGCAGCTTACATCAAAATGCACGTGAATCAAAGGAAGTCACTCCTTTCATCAAACAAGTACTTCATGAGCTAGCATGAAGAAAATGCTT
>NW_021181689.1:0-476 GCF_002162155.2 Triticum dicoccoides | reverse complement strand
AGGGAGAGAGGGGGGATCAAAGAACACACTGCTTTCACCGTGAGAGAGAGAGAGGGAGGGGGGAGAGAAAGACGCGCGGGGGGAGTGAGAGCGAGAGGGGGATGAGGGAGAGAGATGAAGAGAAACAGGCAGCAAACCCCAGTATTTATTTTTTGGAATGTTGGTTGTTGCTCTGTCAAATTCATTTATTAGAAGGGAAGGGCGGTTACAGAGAGCACCTAAGAAGGGTACGAGAAGCAAAAGAAAAGAAAGTCAGCAAGTGCCAGAAAAGAGAAACAAGCCCTAGTATTCCATTGCCTAATCCGAAGCTCACTTAGAAAGTTTTGGCTTAGCTGTCAGTTGTAAAGTGGTGGTGGTTGTCACATAGATGCACTTTTATAGCATAGGCAAGATGATTGTGGGAGAGGAACTTCCCAAGTTCACAAAGTGTTGTATGTGTGAGAGAAAGAGGGAGATGGGGGCAGGAGAGGGGGGGG
>NW_021181688.1:0-1114 GCF_002162155.2 Triticum dicoccoides | reverse complement strand
ACCACCACATCCTAGTAGTTATAGGAATATTATTTTTGGATTTTGTTTCTTGTTCTACTAATCATGACAGGATCCAGAGTCAATTCATGGGCTTTGTCGATCGCAGGAGACATGCCACCACCTATGCAAATACCACAACCGTCACGAGAGGTGCACAAACATCCAAATGCACATGATCAGGTTAATGTATCTATACCACCATTTAATGGCCGTTTTAGACCTGCTTTATATATTGAATGGGAGTTCGACATAAAAAATATATTTGCTTCCCATAATTTCGATGAACATAAAAAGGTTCAGGTTGCGGTTGGTTCTTTCACTGGTTATGCTTTGGTTTGGTGGAGTGAATATTGTCGGTTACACCCTGATTATATACCTACTACTTGGGATGATTTGAAACTTGCCATGCGACATACTTTCGTCCCTGCTTATTATACTCGTGACATGATTAAGAAGTTGCAATACTTAAAACAAGGTAGTGAAACTGTAACAAAATATTATGATGATTTACAAACTACCTTGTTGCATTCCTATTTAGAAGAAAGTGAAGATGATTTTATGGATAGATTTTGGGGAGGATTAAACCGTGATATTCAAGAGATACTAATTCATGAAGAGTGTTATCCTATGGACCATTTGTTTCATCTTGCTTGCAAAGCTGAACAGGAAATAAAACGACGTGTTGGCCACGAGGAGAACAAGTGCACGGTGCACATTCCAAGAGTTGATATGATTGTTCCTTCAACTACTAGGCATACTATGACAACCACATCCGTTGTTGTCAGGACTACATCACCTCCACCATGTGACACATCGCCCCCGAGAGTGGCTACATCATCTGAGTTGATCATAAGAGGTAATGACAAAGGTACTGATCTTCCATCTCTACATGAGAATGATGAATGCCTTGTCAATTTGAATGCACCATCTGATGAGCTACCCACTACTTTGATCACACCACCTATTTTAGAGGACTACGCTGATAATTTGACTTTGCCATGTGATCAAACAACTGAAATACCAACAATTTTGAGTGCACCCATTGAATTAACTATTGATGCAAAAGAACCAATGTTTAATCATTTTGATATGACCTCTAATCTTGGTGATGATT
>NW_021181687.1:0-7738 GCF_002162155.2 Triticum dicoccoides | reverse complement strand
CTTACCTTTTTTCTTTGCCCGTGTGTTTGCTCGTTTACCTCGTCATTATGGCTAGTCCTCCTATCCTTATTATCTCTCCCGAACAAGAAATTCTCAATTTTAAGCAAATGGAGGGAGAAAATTTAAAAGATGCTTGGCATAGAATTTGCAATGCCCAATATAAATCTCCTAGGAAGCTTTCCACTTCCGTTCTTCTCTGCAATTTTTATGTAGGCATTACTCCTTGGAATAGATGTGTTCTTGATATTTGCTACCGGAGGTGATTTCATGAGTAGCCATACGTTTGATGCTTATAGAGCTATGTTAGATTTATTTGGCTCACCACCTCTTTTGGTTAATGGAACTGTTTTAACTTTAGAACACGTTATGCAACGACTTGATATTATTGAAAATAAAATTGCCACTGTTGAGTTGATTGAAAATTTGGATAAAAAGATTCATAATCTTATCACCCAATATGAATCTAGGGTTGGAGTTACCTTGAAAAATCTTAAAGCAAGGGAACCTATAGTTAATGAAAAAATAGATCTTGATTCTGCTAAAATTAGTAAACTTGAAGATATAATTACCAACTTAGGTTCGGCTTTTTCTCCCATGAAAGATACCACAAAACCCCCTACAAAAAGCACCAAGCTCATCTATGTTCCTAAAAATAAAGTTGAAACTTCTAGTAAGGAAGACGCGGACCTCAAATCTATTTGTGTTCTCCCCAATGGATCTCTCTATCATTAAGGAACCTTTTGCTACCAATGAATTTCTTGAATTTTTGCCTAAAGGTTTTTCCGTTACTAAAAAGGGAGAGATCCCTGGAGATCACGATCTTGCTACTTATGAATCAAGTGCCAAAGATGGCACTCGCTAGATCTATCTTCGCTTTTATGCCTAGCTAGGGGCGTTAACCGATAGCGCTAGTTGGGAGGCAACCCAATTTTCTTTATGTTCTTTGGTTTTATTCCTGTTTAGTGTTAAATTTTGTTTCTACTTTCTGTTTAGATGTGTTATTATCTTTTGTTTAGTGTTTGTGCCAAGTAGAACCTATAGGATAAAACTATGATGATGGTTGATTTGATTCTGCTGAAAAACAGAAACTTTGCGCTCACGAGAAAAAATTCAGTAAATCACAGAAACGAGATTTTGGATTGATTCTTTTTGCTGCTGTTCAATAAACAAATTTTACCGTACTTCATATTTTGTTAGGAGTTTTAGAGTTCCAGAAGTTTGCGTTAGTTACAGATTGCTACAGACTGTTCTGTTTTTGACAGATTCTGTTTTTCATGTGTTGTTTGCTTATTTCAATGCATCTATGGCTAATAAATTAGTTTATAAACCATAAGGAAGTTGGAATACAGTAGGTTTAACACTAAAATAAATAAAGAATGAGTTCATTGCAGTACCTTATGTGGTGGTTTTGTTTTCTTTCACTAACGGAGCTTATAAGATTTCCTGTTGAGTTTTGTGTTGTGAAGTTTTCAAGTTTTGGGTAAAGCTTTTATGGACTATGGAATAAAGAGTGGCGAGAGCCTAAGCTTGGGGATGCCCAAGGCACCCCAAGATATTCAAGAATAGCCAAAATCCTAAGCTTGGGGATGCCCCGGGAAGACATCCCCTCTTTCGTCTTTGTTCATTGGTAACTTTACTTGGAGCTATATTTTTATTCGCCACATGATATGTGTTTTGCTTGGAGCGTCGTGTATTATATTGGTCTTTGCTTGTTAGTTTACCACAATCATACTTGCTGTAACACACCTTTTGGGAGAAGCCTATTTGATTAGAATTTGCTAGAATACTCTATGTGCTTCACTTATATCTTTTGAGCTTGATATTAAAGTTAGCAAGTCCCGTAGCATGCACGTATGGTTAAAGTTATGTAACAAATTTGAAACATGAAGTGTACCTGGCTTGTGCATCCTTATGAGTGGCGGTCTGGGACGAGCGATGGTCTTTTCCTACCAATCTATCCCCCTAGGAGCATGCACGTAATACTTGATTTTTGATGACTTCTAAATTTTTGCAATAAGTATATGAGTTCTTTTGACTAATGTTGAGTCCATGGATTATACACACTTTTACCTTTCCGCCATTGCTAGCCTCTTCGGTACCGTGCATTGCCCTTTCTCACCTTGAGAGTTGGTGCAAACTTCGCCAGTGCATCCAAACCCCGTGATATGATATGCTGTATCACACATAAACCTTCTTATATCTTCCTCAAAACAGCCACCATACCTACCTATTATGGCATTTCCATAGCCATTCCGAGATATATTGCCATGCAACTTTCCTCCGTTCCGTTTATCATCATCATTGAAATCTCCAATCACTGCCCATGGCATGTCAACTTGGTGGCATAGGTCCCGGAGAAGCGACCACATGCGGTGTCGGTCCTCCGTTCGGAGCTCGCCGTAGACGCACATAAGCCTCCAAGGGGGCTCTCCCGCCGCGCCACTCACATAAGCATCGAAATGCCTTTCGTTCATAGATTTTACATCGAGATTCAACTACTCATGCCAATAGAGAGCAAGACCTCAACTAAGACCAACACTATCGACTGCTTCAAAGCCACTTAACCCTAGGCGAGATCCATATCTTTTCATTCTTTCCTTCGATTGCCTAGTTTCACAAAGGAAAACAATACTAGGAGAATAACTCTGCACCAAGCTCACAAGATCACGAGCAGTCCGAGCATTCCCTCCTTCTCGGCAGTTCCAACTCAAAAGATTCAGGTTGCTAGTCTGGTTCCCCGGTAGCTCTGTTCGAGGCAATTGTGCCGCTTGCGTCACCGGACTCGCGGCCGCATGGCTTTTAGCTCCCCTGTCGGCTGGCTTCAGGTGGGTAGCGTCCTCACCGGATGCCCCTTTTTCACCCCCACCAACGCTCAGGATCACCGATGCAGCCGTCAGCCTGTGCGACGGTGGCGGCGATATAGAACTAGGATTCCTGGAGGAGCCGCCGGGGTCAAACTGAACACTGGCTGGACGGGGAGTGCAGCGTTCCCCTTGCAAAACTGCTCCTTCTCCATGACTATCACCATCTGATTGGGGGTGCCCTCCCCCGCCTGGTGGTGCAACATCCTCGATCAGCAGCGAATAACCAGATGAGGCGCTGGCCTTTCCAGATCGAACAACAGCGGGACCGCTACGGCCCTGGGAGCCCAGCGGTGGACAGGCGGACAAGGCCGCAACGGTTCCGTCATGCGGCCGAAGCACGCACACGGATATATCACCAACGGCGGCCAGGTTGAAGCCTGGCGGCGGCAGCGGCTGGGGCGTCGCCCCCAAATCGCCAGGACCCTCAAGCCCTAACGAAACGTTTTCCATAAGTCACTGGACCTCATGGATTTCAAGTGCAAATACCTCAGGCTTTAACGAAATCATATACAAAGATGGTGATGCTTCTATCCACCTACTAGTCAAGTTTTTTATGGGCATGGGGAGGACTCAGCCGAACAACAAGATCCAACTCACTAAAGTCGATTAGCCAGACCGTGTGTCAATACACAATATTTGTTTGCTATGTTAATACAGTACGGTGGTGCAGATAATTCATTTTTGAAATGGACAAAAGATTTTTGTCATCTTATTAGTTAGTTAGTAAGAATGAGAGTTCGCACAAACCAAACAAGGGCAAGGAGACCGACGTACTCACCGCATGATCGCACCTGATATTCCATGTTGGCAGCCGTCCTTGGACCATCTGAGTATGCGTGGGTGTGGCTCCATGAAATTCATTAGATTAATATGACAAATTCCAAACTAAGCGATGATACAGGTGACAGTGTCACGCACACTTTCGATAAGGTGCCTCATTACACTTACTTCACTAACTAACATGTAGATTAACATGCACACCTAGGTATTACGAATAAGAAAATTACATCTACAGAGATCAATCATATAGCCTCAGTCAGATTTTGGACATTCGTAACACATGAACATTACAAGACGGAGTAGCAAGCAAGCAACAAGTAAGCACTTAATGTTCTTTGAGTCTGATGATCAGTAGTAGAACGCTGGGAGCCAATCCTTGCCGTTGATGAAGTCGACGGTGAGGAACTTGGCTGCCTCCGCCTGGTCTAACTGTCGCGACCATGGCACACGCTGCGATCTGTCGGCCCCCGGCCCCGTGCAGTTGAACTCCCCGAGCATCACGTGTCTGCAAAATCAAAGCAAGCACAGACATATATTATTGATCATTTCAAGATTTGCAGTTAATTCATCGGTCGGATGCTTGATCGTTGTTTGAATTTGTTTGTGCGTTTGTAACGTACTCGGTGCTGCCAGAGAAGTTGTAGTTGGTCCAGCCGGCAGGGTTGACAGTCTTGGAGAGGTAGGTGTCGGCGAAGACGACGCGCGAGTAGGCCTCGTTGGCGCGGCCTAGGTACACCTCCCCGACACCGTACACCTTCCCCTTGAGGAAAACGAAGCCGCTGCTGTCGCTCTCCTCCTTGCGGTCTTGCGCGGTGATGGACCCCAGGATCGGTGTCCGCCGGTCGGGCTTCACGAAGATCTCCGCGCACTGGAATATGGACTGGCCGCCGCCAAAGATGAAGTCGATGTTGCCCTGGATGTAGCAGCTCTCGTAGTAGTGGCGGCCAACGCTATCGAAGAGGGTGTGGTGGGGACTGTAGAAGGCGCAATGGTAGAAGGCCACCTTGTCGCCACTGACCATGGTGGCCACCGTGCGGATCTCCGGGTTGTTCGGCAGCCCCGCGCGCGCCGCGTTCTGTGCACATCTATGAAAATAAGTTCTTTGGACGAAGTTTTACACACACTCGCAATTCGAGAGTAGGAAGAGAAAGAAGAGGAAAGCAACTAGGAGCGCACCCTGAAGCTAATGCCAAAGACGATGACATTGTCCGCGTGCACGGCGAACGTGGCAGACTCGGTGTTGTGCGGGGAGGCGGACTCGTAGGAGATGGACGTCCGGCCCTTGCCGTTCCCCCTCACGAAGATGAACGGCTTCGTCTCGGGAATCACGACTTTCTCCCTGCAATCATACGATAACACGCGCATTTGTGAAAACCCACCCACACCCAACACACACATGCCTTCTTCTAATTGCGCTGCGTCCACATGAACAAATAATTGTGCGTGCATACGTACGCGTAGACGCCGGCGCGGAGATGGACGACAACCCACTCAGAGTTGCCGTCCGGCACTGCATCGATGGCGGACTGGATGGTCTTGAACTCGTCGTTGGGGCCGACGATCAGCGTGCGCTTGGCGCCGAGCTTAGAGGTGAGGAGGGGCCCGTTGACAACATCATCGCTCTTCTTGGCGAGCTTGTTGTGTGCGTCGCAGAGTGACAGCAAGAGGACCGCCGCTGCGGCGAGGAGGAGGAGGAGGCTAGGCTGGGCCATCATGGGGGCGCGCGTGCGTGGGTGTGTTCTGCGAGAATAGCTCGCTGCGCCCCAGGACATTGCCGGGGAAGTGGGGTTGCTAAGAACACGGTGCTCGTTTATGTCCACTCGCTACTGGTGAACATGCGAAGGCTAGGAGGGCAAGGCGGGGGCATCTTCATGGTTTGCCATGCATGCTTAAAGCTGCCAATGAAAATTTATCTTCACTCGATGGATTGTCTGGTGTGGTCTAATTTTGTAACGTGTGGCATTGCGGTATTCTGGTTTAACTTACCCGAGACCAACACACAGTATGTCAAAGAGGTGTGAGGGTAATTTTTTTGTTTTTGAAACCAGGCAAAAGACTTGTCATTTTCATTAATTAAGAGCGGAGGTTTAGACATACGCCGCAACGCGGCCACAAGAAAAGACTACTCTCGTAACATAAGAGTACTCAAATGCTTGGCCCCAGCCAAAGTCCAAAGATGGGCCTCCTCTTTAATTCTCATGACGACAACTGTGGCCGGAGCCGCAGCGTTGCGAAAAATTCTGGCATTTCATTCCTTCCATATCTCCCATGAGACAAGCATCATAACGGAGGCAAGAGCCTTTCTGTTATGATCCGTGTTGCTCACCGCCTTTTGCCACCAAGTTCGAACCGAAACTTCATTTTGCCAAGTCATTGGTGAGAAATTGTGGATTCCCAGCCAAACGGTAATCTCGTTCCAAACTCTATTCGTGAATCTACACTGAAATAGCAGGTGGGCAGCAGACTCTTGAACTTGCTTGCAAAGGAGGCAAAGGTTGCAATTGGGCCATCCCCGTCGAGACAAATGATCGGCCGTCCAGACTCGGTTCTGGAGAACTAACCAAGCAAAGAACTTGCATTTTGGAGGAGCCCACATGTTCCAGATCATGGAAGCATTGGAACTGATGGTGAGTCCCACAAATTGCGCTGAGTTATTTACCCAAAACCACCACAGTTGGGGCTAGGGTAACAACTTAATACCACATTTGAGCCAGGGCACAAAAAACCACCAACTCTGCACCTAACCAATAACACAGAGCACTAATAGTCGACTGAGCTCACATAAACAGTGAACCTGACAGGTTGGGTGCACCAGTCAGGCTGAATTGGCATGCATACGTGACAAATATGCCAAGCTGGACATGGGTCCAACCTGTCAGCCTCCCATCTTTTTTCTTCTTCCTCCTAATCTCTCTCTTTCACCGTACGCCACCGCTGGGTAGTGGAGGCCAGAGGGCTAACTTCCCTTGCTCTCCGCCCCGTCGCCCGATCCAGCGAGGCAGCCGTTGTGGTGCGTCCCCACTACTGCCTCCGGTCTTCGGATCCCGTCGGCCGCCTCTTTCCCCTCTTAATCGACCACCAGATCCCTGCCTCCCTTTGTCGGACCCGTTCCTGAGAAGCCGTCGGCCGTGCCATTTTTGCTCGGCTCTAGCGTCCATGTGCAGCGGATCAGGCCATCATGAAGAGCAGCACGCTTCTCCCTAGCGACCATGTGCGGCGCAGGAAGGAATGCTCCGGTGTCCACGGAGGAGTACGCGCTGGTGGCGCCGGAATTGCTGTGCACGGCAGCCGGCGACGCCTCGGCGGTGCGCAGGGAGGCCCTGGCCATGCCCGTGCGGGCGTGTGCCATGGAGGGCATGTCTGACCGCGGCCACGAGTGCGCCATCGGCGTCCTGGCGGCCATCTACGAAGGGGAGGCCAAGGACGCATGGTGGGTTGGTGCAGGGCGAGTACTACGCGCATGGTCGGCTCAAGGTCACTGTCGGTGTCAAAACCGGCTGATCTCGGGTAGGGGGTCCAAGCTGTGCGTCTAAGAATCGATGGTAACAATGGACAAGGGACACATTGTTTACCCAGGTCTGCCCCCCTTAATGGAGGTAAAACCCTACTCCTGCTTGATTATATTCGAAGGGTATAGGGGTTATAAGAGTTGATCTACCACGACATCGTAATGGCTAAACCCTAGCTCGGCTAGCCTAGTAATGTTAAGATCCCGCCTTCGGTCTAAGCCCTCTGGTTTATATAGACACCTGAGGTGTTTAGGTTTGTACAAAGTCGGTTTAATAGAAAGGAAATAGTATATCCGTCCACCTAAACTTGCCATCCACGTATACGGGAGTCCCCATCGGACAAGGGAGGTGGTCTTCTTCCTTGTATCTTGACGACCATTAGTCTGGCCCATGTCCAATAGACCGGACGCCCGAGGACCCCTTAATCCAGGACTCCCTCAGTAGCCCCTGAATCAATGTTCAATGATGACGTGTGGCGCGCAGATTATCTTCGGCATTGCGAGGCGGGTTCCCTGAACAATATACATCAGCTTTCCTACATAAAAGAACTGTATTTGGATTTGCATAATTTACACAACCCTTAGC
>NW_021181686.1:0-598 GCF_002162155.2 Triticum dicoccoides | reverse complement strand
GGGCCCAGCGCCGGGAGCGCGGGCGCGTCACGCGTGCGAAAAGGCAACTCGGGGAGGGCGAGGGCGCGCGCCGAGGCCAGGGACGGCGACAAGCGCGGCGGAGGCGGCGAGGGGAGCGGTGGCCGGAGTTACGGGTGGTGGGGAGGACATGCAGGAGCTCGTATCCGAGCTCGGGAAGGCACAGGGGGGGTGGCGGAGCTCACAGCGATGCTGTAGGGATAGACAGCGGGCTCGGGGTGGTCCGACGAGGTAGATCGACGACGGGGGCGAGGTGGCAGCGACGGCAAATGGCGTCGGGTCGACGACGAGGCGAGGCCGCGGCTTCACCTGGGCGCCGCGTGAGGGATAGGAGGGGCGAGGAGTCCGGGAGGGGCGGCGCCGACGCCGGCTTGCATCGGGCGCAGGGGTGAGGCGGCGGGGCCGAGGCGCCGTCTCCCTCGATCTAGATCGGGGAGGGGCGAGGGAGACGCGCGGGGGAGGTTGAGGCGGAGGGCGGCGAATGGCGAGGCGGAGATGAGGAGGACGGCAGCGACGGAGGGGTGGCTCCGAGTGGCGGCGAGCTCCTCCTCCCTCGATCCCGATCTAGTCGGGGGAGAGG
>NW_021181685.1:0-1456 GCF_002162155.2 Triticum dicoccoides | reverse complement strand
GCCAGCCTAAGTGTTCCGGAGCAGTAGCAAGCTACCAAGGCTCAGTGGAAGCGCTAGGAGACATTTCCAGGTAAGAGAGGCTACCAAGGATAAACAACTAGATAGTCATATCCCACACATACCAAGCATTTCAATAACATACACACAATATGCTCGATATGTGCAAATATAACATGGCATCACAACATGACTCTACAACTAAAGTATTTTATTCAATAGGCTCCGAGGAGCGGGATATTACAAACATGGGTCTCATGACCCAGCATTCAGAGCACACAAGTTAAAGCGCAAGCGGAAGCTTAACATGTCTGAGTACAGACATCTACAAATGAAAAAGGCTGAGAAGCCTGACTATCTACCAGATCCTGCCGAGGGCAAAAGATCGTAGCTGAGGTAACCAGCTAAACGTCAAAGTCCACATGGAACTACTAGCAAGACTGAAGTCTCTCTGCAAAAACATAAATTAAGCAATGTGAGTACAAATGTACCCATCAAGACTTACATCATAACTAACTATATATGCATCATTATCAACAAGGGATGGTGGGGTTTAACTGCAGCAAGGAAGCTTTGACTTGGTGGCTATCCTGAACTACGACTGCAAGTAACTCTTTTGAGGTGGCGCACATGAGTCCACATATTCACCATATCAATACACCACTATGGATCCGCTCCCGTCTCCCTATGACAACGCCATCCATAGCACTCACGCTTATCTTGCGCATTTTAGAGTATCCACTTTCACTTGTCTATGAACTATACAGGCAACCCAAAAGTTCTTTACTGCGGACACTGCTATTCGAATAGATAATGTTAACCCTGAAGGGCTTCTTCACACACACTCTCACCACTTATCGCCGTTTGCATGACATGTACTTGGCAACCTTCAAGCGGAAGCCCAGCGAGGGTGTCGGCCACGACCTGACTAACCACACAAGTCTCTCGTCCAGGTTTATCGCCTATTTGGGATCCATCCGCAAGGAGATCCGGCCGGGGTGTCGCTCACGGCCCCAAAAGATGTGTGCAGGGTTCCCAAGCCCACCTCGACAGGTGGATCTACGATAACCCACAAGTGTAGGGGATCGCAACAGCTTTCGAGGGTGAAGTACAACCCAAATTTATTGATTCGACACAAGGGGGGCCAAAGAATATTCTTGAGTATTAGCAGTTGAGTTGTCAATTCAACCACACCTGGATAACTTAGTATCTGCAGCAAAGTATTTAGTAGCAAGAGTGGTATGACAGTAATGGTAACAGTAGCAACAGAAAAGATAAATGTTTTTGGGGTTTTGTAGTGGTTGTAACAGTAGCAACGGAAAAGTAAATAAGCGAAGAACAATATGTGAAAAGCTTGTAGGCAATTGATCAGTGATGGATAATTATGCCGGATGCGATTCCTCATGCAATAGTTATAACATAGGGTGATATAGAACTAGCTCCAACTCATCAATGTAAT
>NW_021181684.1:0-1306 GCF_002162155.2 Triticum dicoccoides | reverse complement strand
GCCCAACTCACTCCTTGGATTGGCATGCTCATGGCCTCTTCGGGCAGGGTGGTTCTCGTCAAATCTGTCCTCACAGCCATCGCCATATACTACATGACTGCACTTGATCTGCCAGTGGAGGTTTTGAAGAAGATTGACTCCCTTCGGCGTGCTTTCCTTTGGGCTGGCTGTGACAAGGTCACCGGTGGCAAATGCAAGATCAATTGGGAACAAGTGTGTAAATCCAAAGCTCATGGCGGACTAGGCATCCTAAATCTACAGAAATTTGCATCTGCTCTCCGTTTACGTTGGCTCTGGGCGGAATGGATGGACCCGGCGAAGCCTTGGGTGCGGTTGGGGAACCCTTGCGATAAGAGAGATAAAGACATCTTTGCGTCTGCCACCAAGGTCTTAATTGGAGATGGACTTCGTGCCTCCTTTTGGGAGTCTGCTTGGCTTGATGGCATCAGGCCCAAAGACATCGCCCCAATGATTTTTGAAATTTCAAAACGAAGGGGCTGCTCGGTGAACAAGGCTTTGCAAAACAACTTCTGGGTCTCCCAAATCAACTCTCGTGGCATCTTCTCCGCTAACCAGCTCACTCAGTTCGTCAACCTTTGGGAAAAAATTTCGGTTGTTCAACTCAACCCAGATGGGGTCGACACTATCTCATGGAAGTTCACTAATGATGGTCTGTACACTGCGGCGTCGGCCTACAAAGCTCAGTTCTCTGGTCTGGTTGACACTAACATGTTACAGTGGGTTTGGAAGAATTGGGCTCCCCCCAAATGCAAATTTTTTGCCTGGTTGGTTATCAACAATAGGATTTGGACGGCCGATAGGCTCCAACGACGTGGATGGCCTAATTGTGATCGTTGTCCTCTTTGTAAGCAGGTGCATGAATCCGCGGCGCACATCCTCTTCCGGTGCCGCTACACTGTTCGAGTTTGGGGTATAGTCAAATCTTGGCTTGGCCTGGGGGATGTGCATCCTTCGGCTTGGGTGGTGATGGATTCGGTGAAGTCTGGGTGGAACCTGATTGCATCCAACACATCGCAGTCGCGCCGGCCGATGCTCTCTCTTATGATGCTAGTCTCATGGGAAATCTGGAAAGAAAGGAATGCTCGTGTCTTCAGGGGCACCGCGGTGCCGGTGGGGGTTATTGTTGCTAAAATTAAAGATGAGTACAAGTTGTGGTGTTTCGCGGGGGCTAAGTGCTTGAGTAATGTAATGCCGCGAGAGTAATGCGTTGTAATTCGGCCTTTGGCCTTAAACCTTCTTCTTATTCAATGAAAGTGGCAAGTCTTTTGCCCCGTTTCAAAAAAAA
>NW_021181683.1:0-2235 GCF_002162155.2 Triticum dicoccoides | reverse complement strand
CAACGCGCTCATGCCAGAGCCGAGACACCATACCTGCATGCATGTTGTTGTGTTGTGGGTGTGCATGTACTCCCTCCGTACCGAAATATTTCTAGTTGAAAAGTTATCACGTAAAATGTAACCGTTTTTACGAAAAGAAAAATATATCTCTATATATCTTAGATGTTGGTGTGAATCTGTTATACTATGCTATACCTTTATGTATTGTCCAATTTGTATAGACTAATTCCATAATCAGTTATATAGACCAAAAATTGGGTTTAGGCTTTCAAAAAACCGCCTTTAGAATTCTGAATACACTCTTAAAATCTTGGGCCTGCCCCTGACACCAGCCAACCAGATAGCATGCATGCATGTATAAAGTATTTTTGCTGCGAGGGACGCATGCATGACCAGCGTGCCGTATCGAGCTTTTTTTCCTTCCTTCCTTTGCGATCCAAAAAGAGGATGGGATGAGTTCCATGCCTCTCACGGAAGCAAAACCGTGCCTCTAACGGAAGGGAAAAATGTTTTTTTTTCCGTTTCCAGGAGGCACATACGTACTTCTCGCGAAAGCACAACCGTGCCTCTTGCGGAAGCAAAACTGTACATCTGGCGGAAGAAGAAAAACAGAAAATGTGTTTTGTTTTTCTATCCGAGACCGAGAGGCACGGGCATGTCTCTCGCGAAAGCATAACCGTGCCTCTAGCGGAAGCAAAACCATACCTATAGCGGAAGGAAAAAAACAGAAAATGCTTTTTTTTTTCTCCATTTCCAAAAGGCACGGTCGTGTCTCTTGCGGAAGCAAAATCGTGCCTCCTACGGAAGAAAAAGAACTGTTTTCATGATTTTTTTAAAATTTTTTTGACCCAAAAGCAAAGGAAGATGGTGGAAAACAAAAAAATTGAAAAAACAGAAAAAAAGCGTTTCAAAAGCCGAAAACGCGTGTGTAAAAATAAAAAACGAAATACGAAGGGAGTGCAACATGTCGCGGCGGCTGAGAGCGCGCCAAGTGACGCGCTCTCAGCCCACACCCAAGTGATCGTTGGGAGGCTCCTGAAGAAGAGCTCGCCAACTAGTTGCTCTCCAAGGATCCATCATTCCTTCCTTCCGTTGGCGATCGATCGAGCGATCTAGCTGGCTGCGCGCTCGGAAGAAGTGAGGAGGACATGGCCGGTCCTAAGATTATGGAGGCCCATGACGAAACTAGAACCAGGGCGCACAATCATTAAAATAATATAGACAGTGTTACTAGTAAACACTTAAGTGCGTCCAAATCCAATTGTCGTGACAAAATAAATTTTGTATATTACCTTTCGTCTGATACTCATAGATTCAAAGTCATTGTCGATGTATCAATATCGATTTAGTCTAACAATTCCATATTAAACATGAAATATTGCTAGACATTTTAATTTAAATCTCCCAATCTTAGCAAATGATAGAATTATGTAATACATTCTAATTAAAAAATAGAATTATACATATTTTCTAGACGCAGTACATATCAATTATATACTTAAGAGGATAGAAATTATACAACTTGGTGGCTTGGCTGTTAAGCAACAACACCACAATTGTAGCTCTGTAGGAGCAGCCAGGGTAGATTTTTCTTTTTGAGTGCAAAGCAAAGCTTTGAAGAAGTGGCAAGACGCATCAAGGGCAGACCATGGGCCATCGTGGTTCATATCCAGTGCGCCTTGGCGCACCGGTGCCTGGCTCAGCACAGTGACCCAACGTCTAAGCTCCAATACAGCAAAGGAATTATATGCTCCCTCCGTCTCATAATAAGTGTCTTAACTTTAGTACAAAAAATTGTACTAAAGTTAAGACACTTATTTTGAGACAGAGGGAGTACATCCAAAGGATATTACAGTATTACAGTAATTGGTCGAGCTAAATGAGTTTTGTACAGACAACAAACATTAAAGTTATAATGAAAGTAATGCAGCTACTGCCCTGGATAACTGAGTTTAGCATAGAGCATAGAGATAAAGGATATACCAAAAGCAAGGTATTGTTCCCAAGATAATTGACCTACAATTTTACTCCAAAGCATACAGGCAAAAATGTACCAAAAGCAATGCATAGTGCTTGCTCAGGACAACTAATTTGAACGCGATTGCATCAAGTTCAGTACAAAGCATAAGTACCTAAGTTCTATAACTATAGCCAAGTAGTTCATATCGGCAAGATTAAGTATTGCAACCAATGTTAGCTGCTCATAAAAATAATGAGATAACAGACAATTGGGAA
>NW_021181682.1:0-712 GCF_002162155.2 Triticum dicoccoides | reverse complement strand
GCGGCTCCGTTCGGGCGAGTGCGGGAGAGAGGAAGCAGAGGAGGGGGGGAGAGTTCGGGAGAGTGAGGGAGTTCCAGGGGGGTGGCGTGGCACGCATGGAGGCGTCCGGGGTGTCGAGGTGGAGCGGCAAGCAGGAGGTGGCCGGGGCGTGCGTCGGCCACGCGCCTGTGCCTACTGGCGCGAGGAGGAAGGCGACAGGGGGGGGGGAAGTGGAGATGGGCTGGGCCGCACAGGAGCTGGGCCGGCTGGCTACCGGGTGAGCGCCAGATAAGTCCTTCTCTCTCTCTGTCTCTTGCATTTCTATTTAATTTTGTTTTCTATTTTCTGTAGTTTGTTTTGATTTAGTTTTAGACACTAAACCATTTTATAAAATCCTGGAAATAGTTATGTGGCTAGGACTAAAATATACCAAACCACATAAAATGTTCCAGTAATTATTGGACATATATTATTTATATATCAAATATATATCCAATGCAAATAGCTATTTATTTAATTCAAAGGCCCAAAATAATTAACTCTGAGATACCAAAAATATTGTTTTGAGTTTTACCTCTTTGCAATATTTTCAGAGACTAAGAGGAACATTTTCTTGGACTTCTTTGAGGAGATTTTAATGTTGATCATTTTTAGAAGGTTTCTGAGGCTTTAAAAATTCCTCAATTCAAATTTCATTTGAATTAAAACATGATACTCACATGAGGTCTAGCCT
>NW_021181681.1:0-2469 GCF_002162155.2 Triticum dicoccoides | reverse complement strand
TCATGGATGGCTATCGGTGGCAAGGTGATGATGATGACTACGAAGTCGTTCATGGGGGCCGGGCAAGAAATGAGGAAGGGCAGCAAGACAACCACCGCGGCTCGGGGGGGCGAGAAGACGAAGAATCCCCAGGAGATGATCACGACGGTGATGCTGTACACAGTCATCATGTAGAAGATGCAGGACATGATGATGATGCCGGCGGAGCAGACGACGTTGGACCATCGATGGGCTGGGTGCAGGACCCTCATATTCAAGAGCTGCTTCTCAAGCAGACGGATAACGCAAGAGCTGCCGCCCGAGAGAAAGCCAAGATGGATCAACTTGAGTTAGACGCGGTTACTCCGTTGTATGAAGGATGCAGGCCCGAGGATACCCGCCTGAAAGTAACGCTCATGGCTCTGGAGATGAAGATAAAACACAAAATGACCGACGCATGCTTCGACGAGAACATGTCATTCTGGCACGAACGTCTTCCCAAGGGGAACAAGTGCCCGACCAGTTTGGAGGAGGCAAAGAAAATCGTGTGTCCTCTGGATTTACCGCACGTGAAATACCATGTGTGCATGAACAATTGCATCATTTATCGGGACGAGCATGCGGAGTCTACAATATGTCCGGTGTGCGGTGTCACTCGATACAAGAAGAGGAAGAAAGCTCCTCGAAAAGTGGTGTGGTACTTTCCAATCACTCCTCGTCTGCAGCGGTATTTCGCGGATCCTAAGGTAGCAAAGCTCCTGCGTTGGCACGCGGATAGGGAGGAGAAGAAGCGAGAAGATGACGCAAATGATCCGGAGATAGATAAAAAAGACAAGATGCTGAGTCACACTAAGGATGCGAGCCAGTGGCAAGCATTGAACTTCGAATACCCAGAATTTGGGAACGATCCAAGGAACATTGTGCTGGGCGCGAGCACCGATGGAGTCAATCCGTTTGGCAGCCAGAGAAGCACACATAGCACCTGGCCTGTGTTTGTGTGGATGTACAACCTTCCCCCTGGTTGTGCATGAAGAGGAAGTACATTCACATGAGTATGCTAATTGAAGGGCCGAAACAACCAGGGAACGACATCAATCTGTATCTGGGGCTGCTGAAAGAGGAGCTTGACACGCTGTGGAAAACGCCAGCCAATACGTGGGACGCCGCAGAGAAAGAATATTTCCCTATGTGAGCCGCACTGCTCACGACGGTGCACGACTATCTCGGTTACGGATATTTTGCGGGGCAGGTAGTCCACGGATTTTCTGGATGCGTAAGGTGCATGGATGACACAACGTATCGCCAGCTAGATAGAGATCCTGGGTCTTTGAAAACCGTGTTCATGGGACATCGAAGGTGGCTTCGTGACGATGACCCGTGGAGGAAACGCAAGGATCTGTTCGATGGTGAAACCGAACCCCGAAAACGCCCGTGTACGAGGAGCGGCGAGGAAATAGACAAGCTGTTGAAAAATTGGAAAGACTGCCCACTGCCGGGAAAGAAGCAAAAGGCGCCAGAGCCGGGAAAGAAGCGAAAGGCGCCAGAGCCGCTGCTGAAGGTATGGAAAACGAGGTCTGTTTTCTGGGACTTGCCGTACTGGAAGATCCACCGTGTGCCTCACAGCCTTGATGTCATGCATATCACGAAGAACGTGTGCGAGAGTTTGCTTGGTACCCTGCTCAACATGCCACAGAGGACCAAAGATGGGCCGAAAGCAAGGGCAGACTTGAAATCAATGGGCATCAGGCAGGAGCTTCACGCTATATATGATGATGATGATGATGATGATGATGATGATGATGAGGCGAAGCAGGACACAGAAAGTCGTCGCAAAGGCAAAAAGGCCAAGAAGACCGGAAATGACTACCCTCCCGCGTGCTTCACTCTAAGTCAGGAGGAGATCGAGCAGTTTTTCACCTGCCTCCTAGGAGTAAAACTTCCTTACGGTTACGCGGGGTAGATAAGCAGATACCTAGACCCAGCGAAGCAGAAGTTCAGCGGGATGAAGTCTCACGACTGTCACGTGCTGATGACACAGATACTTCCAGTTGCAATCCGTGGGATCATGGACGCGCACGTCCGTGAAATGCTATTTGGCCTATGCAACTTCTTCGACGTCATCTCTCGGAAGTCGATTGGCGTGAGGCAACTCAGAAGGCTACAGGAAGAGATCGTGGTGATACTATGCGAGCTTGAGATGTACTTCCCGCCCGCATTCTTCGACGTTATGGTGCATCTGCTGGTCCATATAGTGGAGGATATCATCCAACTCGGGCCGACGTTCCTGCACAGCATGATGCCGTTCGAAAGGATGAATGGTGTCATCAAAGGATACATTCGCAACATGTCACGTCCAGAAGGAAGCATAGCCAGGGGCTTTCTGACCGAAGAGTGCATCTCCTACTGCACGAATTATCTAGGCATCGAGAACCCCGTTGGTCTGCCCGTCAACAGGCACCTCGGCAGGCTCGCTGGATGGGGTCACCGTGA
>NW_021181680.1:0-6083 GCF_002162155.2 Triticum dicoccoides | reverse complement strand
TAGCATGATATTTTTGAAAATAGCATGCTATTTTAAAAGTAGCATATTGAAAAAAGCATTATATTTTTAAAAGTAGCATGCTATTTTTAAAATTAGCATGATATTTTTGAAATCAGCATGTTATTTTGAAAGTAGCATATTGAAAAGAGCATTATAATTTTAAAAGTAGCATGCTATTTTTGAAATCATATTTTTAGAATCAGCATGCTATTTTTAAAATCAGCATGCTATTTTTAAAATAGCATGGTATTTTAAAAACAGTATATTCAAAGCAGCATGCTATTTTTAAATCCGCATATTCATTCTATTTGATTTTCAATTGAACATGCTTTTTTCAAATGAGCATGCTATTTTTGAAATATCAATATGTTATTTTCTATTTGAAAATAAACGATTTTCAAGGTTATTTGAAAACGAGGTTACTATTAAAGTTCTATTTTCTTATATATATAAATTTCTAGTTTCTATTTTATATTTCAAGTATGAAATTTGACTACACTTGAACAAATTTCAGCAATATATTACGTAAAAAAAAGAAAAAAAATACAGAAAACCAATTTCACTAAAAATGCATTGTTTCATCGATGTTGATAAATCATAACTAGCCTACCATGTCGTCCCGTCCATAATAAAATGAGGGTGTACCAAGCAAATGAGCAATTCAGAAAAATAGTGGCAGTCCATCAATAGGTCTAATACATTAGAAACAAGGTGGATCACGGCATGGAAAAGTGTCTACTTTAGTTTGTTCTCAATTTTTCGACCCCAGAAATCCTTTTGTTTTCTCTGTTTGACCCTGTGCATCTAAACATCCTGTCTCTACTTCACTATAGCTCTCCTGCATGAAACAACATTTGTTAATAAGATAGCAAAGAAGATTTGAGCATGTACAGTACACTATAACAGAAAAGACACTAACTTCACTGATTTTCTCGTCATAGCTACAGAAACTAACTTGACAGCTCTTATTCGCCAAGCCTGTGGTACATTCCTAGCAGACCTTTTTGTCTTCATCACCCCTTTGGCCTGTTCTTTAACGCCCTTCCTAAAGTCTTTCCTGGAAAAGTTAACAAACGTCAACATAGTACTAGCAAATACCTGACTTCTAGAGCGGACATGTAAGTACAGACACTAACTTCACTGGTTTTCCTCACGCACCCTTGTCATCGTTCTTTTTCTTCCTCCCAGCATTGACATTTGGAGCGCCCTTGTGTTTCCTGCAAAAAATGAAATAGATGAATCTGCAGCCAGCATTCGAAAACATGTTTAAGTACGCACAATTGTGCTGATGCCCACTTGTTTGGTTTTGCATAATCCTCTTCTGCAACCTCCAATGGTCTCTTCCTAGCCCTCCACAGCCCACCATCTTCTGCATCTGAATCTTCCTCTTCTTCCGCATCTGAATCTCCCTCTTCTTCTGCATATGAATCTCCCTCTTCTTCTGCATCTGAATCTTCCTCTTCTTCTGTACCTGAATCTTCCTCTTCTTCTGTTTCTGCCTCTGTCTCTTCTTCTGTATCTGCCTCTGTCTCTTCTTCTATATCTGACTCTATCTCTTATTTTTAATTCTTCCTCCTTGTGCTATTTGATTGCCCCGATTTGTTTCTGCGTAAATTGAACATAAACATGTGAACACTCTCTGGTAGAACATATTAACACTGTAAGCATGTATGGAAATGAACTATGAGATTAACATGTGCACTAACTTTGTTGCTTTATTTGAATCTTCCTCTTCTTCTGTATCTGAATCTGTGTCTTCTTCTGTCTCTGAGTCTTTCTCTTTTTGCTTCTTCCTCCTTGTGACCTTTGATTTCCCCGATTTGTTCCTGAGTAAATTGAAGAAAAAGAGAGAACATATTAACATTGTAAGCATGTATGGAAATGAATAATGAGATAAACATGTGCAGTAACTTTGTTGTTTTTTTCCTTCTCATCCGCTTGCGCCTGGATTTAATCCTCTTGTTCGATTCTTCGGTAGTTGGTCTCCCTTTTGGAACTATTTTGATTGGATTTTCCACGTCATCAGTGCAGCATTCGCGAGCAGCAAAGAATTATGCCGACAAAGGAACAAACAATTAATGGCCTTCATCGAAATCAGGTTTTTCTCCATCAACCAATATACTCCGCAGGAGCTCCATCACCTGTTCTGACTGTGAAATGCTAGCTGCGGCTATGAATAAAGCGTCACTAGCCATGTTGCGTAGTTGATGATACTTATTCATGTGATCAGACCATACATGAGTATTCGCAGTCCTCGAAGAAGGGAACGCTGGCTTGGCATGCATTGTCCATCTTTTCTTGACAAATTTTTTTGGAAATGTGCGTACACCAAGATGATCCAGAACGCAGAATATATGTGCGCATGGGTAATCCTGACTTTCCAACTTTTTACATTTACAAGCTGCATAATCCAGTCTTGCTCATGTAAACAGACAAGTCACGTGATATATAAAATCCACAGGCTTAGCATCCACGCCTTGTGCATCCAACTTTTTTGCATCCAACTCCTCACTGTCCTTACCTTCCAAGTCATTGGGATCCTTAGCATCTAGGTTTTTGGCATGCAAGTCCACACCATCCTTGCCTTCCAAGTCATTGGGATCCTCAGCATCCATGTTTTTTGCATGCAATTCCTCAGCATCCTTACCTTCCAAGTCATTGTGATCCTCAGCATCCAAGTTTTTTGCATGCAAGTCCTCAGCATCCTCACCTTGCAAGTCATTGGGACCGTCAGCATCCAATTTTTTTGCATGCAAGTCCTCAGCATCCTTACCTTCCTTACCTTGCAATTCTGTAGCATCCCTGCCATATGGGACTTTATCATATGGGCCTTTGCACAAAACTCCAAACACGACCAAACCGTCACATGCTACCTGGTCCGTGACCTGCCAATTTGTCCCTTCGACAATCTGACGCATTACCTTTGGAAACATCACAGTTGTATAAATATAAGAGGCAGCAATCTCCGGAGGGTGTGCATTCAGCTTAGTGAAGGGTATCGTATGTGTTGCTACTGTGTCTAATGCTGCAACAAATCAACAAGCTGCATCTTCCTGTTCAGGTGCACATGAAGCCTTGAGTTGAGAGACTCGCTCCTCTGATTACTCATCATGCCTAGGAAATACTTTGTATATGCAGCAGCCCATTTGTGTCGCAGCTCGTACATCCTGTTAACCCATGATGAACTCTTTCCCGCTGGTTTTATTTTGAACCGAACCTTATAAGCCTCCCATCTTTTCTCAAACTCATCAACATCCCAACGACGGTAAATGAATTCCCTAAATTCCTCAAGCTTTTTCTTGCGGAGGTGAACCACCATATTCTCCTCGATATGCCACGTGCACAAACGACGATCTGTTCCAGTCTAGACAGTAGCTATTGCTTTAGCCATTGAACCGTCCCCGTCGGTGATTGCTAAAATGGGTGCCCTCTGGGACATTGCCTCCAAAAATACATGAAGAAGCCACTGGTATGATGCAACTGTCTCGTCTGACACTAGACCGACCCCAAACAAAACTGTGTTGTGGTGATGGTTTAGACCAACAAATGGAACAAATGGAAGCCTGTACTTGTTAGACCGGTATGTACTGTCGAACACCACACTACCACCAAAGGCAACATAGTCAATCCGGGATTGTGAATCAGCCCAGAATATGTTCCTCAAATGGCCTTCTTTGTCTTTTGTGTATTTGAAAAAAATTCCGAGTTTGCTTTTTCTGTGCAATCATATAGGTAAGCAAATATCTAGCGTCACTGCCTTCTATCTTGCGCTTCTTATGGATTGAAACATGGTTGTATAGGTCTCGATCTATAAATCCAAGCTTGTCGAGTCCTCTGGCATTCTTCTCCATTACATTCATAATCTGATTTGTTCGAAGTCCACCAACAGCATACTCGATGACATCGGCCTTTTGTGCATCAGTCATTCTACGATGAGCCGATAAGTAGGGAGTCAGGTCAGCAGTGACAAACAGATGGTTATGTTTGTCCACAAAATTCTTGACGAACCAGAGGCCACTCCTATCTTGTAGCTCAGCCTGAAAAAGAGCGGGACACCCACACTGAGAAAGACCCCTCGGTGTTCTTTTTCTATCATCTTTGTTAAAGTGCTTAAGGGCCCGCCATCCTTGTTTGCAACACTTGTATGTCCTTCTGTATGCATTTTGTTTCGGACCCGGACCCCTGTACTTCAGATAATCCTTTCTAACACCAAACCCTTTTTTTTCTCGCATAGCCTACGTAGAACATGTAGGCTTCTTCCTCAGTCCTGAAAGTCTTCTTCACAATCTCTATGTATTCCATACACTCATTGAGATCTGAACCAGCCATGCCTTTAATATCAATTCGTTTACCTTGCATGTGTACATCATCCAGGTCTATGACATCCTTGCCTGCATCCTCATTATCGTTATCATCCGTGCGCATACCATCCATTCCTTTGCCTTCGTTTCGTCTATCACCCATGTCCTTGTCATCCTTGCCTGTATTCCTCAAGTTTTTGCCATCGTTGCCTTTATCATCCATGTCGTTATGCTGCCAACGAAAACAGATAGTCAATGTTACGGATGGATAGCATACATAATAATTATGCAATACTCTGGTTAAATAATTGATTTAATTTTTCATATTGGATTCATATTCCAAACTAGGGCTAAAAAAAAAGCTCGAAGCTCGCGAGCTAAACAAGTAGCTCGTGACTCGGCTCGAATCGACTCAAACTCGAAGAATAACGAGTCGAGTCGAGCTTCAATTTAAGATCGTTTATAGACCAAGTTAAACGAGTCAATCTCACGAGTACTCGTGTAACTCGTTAGGCTCGATACAATAGATCAACCACTCCCAATACAAAGAAAGATCAGCCACTAAACAACCTACGTCCCAGGCACACAACCCAAGGCCGAGCAGTTGAAGGCCTAGCCTCCTAGGAGACTCACGCGTTACAAGAAAATTACAATTGTATAGTGATATATATGTTTAATATATATATATAATAATGTTTATCATATTTAAGGGCTTTATGTTTATATCTTAAATGAGCTTAACAAGCTAAACGAGCCAGCTCGCGAGTTATATGAGTCGAGCCAATCTTGGGTTTGAGCTCGTTATAGTAACGAGTCGAGTCGAGCTAGCTCGTTAACGAAACGAGCTCTTGCGAGTCGAGCCAAGCTGGCTCGACTTGGCTCGAATTCCCGCCCTATACCAAACTCAGTCCTTCAAAAGCTGTAAGTAAGTATAAAATATTTCCTGACTAAATCCAGAAATATTTAATTGATTGTACTTGTTGTAACTGATGATCTCCTAACTAAATCCAAAGTGCACGAATCTTTCAAGTCCCCTAATAGATCCACCCTGATAGATCAATTATCTGTAAACTCCATTCAAAATTGTGTCCTAACTGAATCCAAAATTATCACCTAACTAAATCCAAATTATCTCGTCACTAAGTCGAAAATATCTCCAAACTCCATACAAAAATAATTATCTCCTAACTAGATCTAAAATATCTGGAAACTCAATTCAAAAGCATCTCCTCACTAAATCCAAAATAACTTTCTTTGAATCCAAATCTGCTGACAAATTCGCATGGCACACAACCCTAACTAAGTGCTTTAATATGTCCTAGCTAAATCCGACTTACACTTTCTTTGAAAAGAAAATCTTGTCACAATTTTCTGAAACCATAAACCCTAACTAACTACATCAACATGTCCTAGCTAAATCCAACTTACACTCCCTTTCAATAGAAATCTCGTCACAACTTTCTGAAACCATAAACCCTAAACCTCACATGACATATCCTAAACCCTAATCAAATCTGACCCCTATTGGTACTATAAGCATAAGGTGCCAGTAAAGATTTGAGATGGCTAGGCACTTACATCAAAGATCCGGCGTCAAAAAGTTGATGCACGTCGATGAGGATGATGTGGCCTCTCGGGTCGGGGAAGGTGGCGTCCGCTCGGGGAAGGAGGGGAGGCTCGTCGGAAGATCTGGCGCCGCGACCCGAGTGGGGTGACTTCCGATGGAGGGGGGAGGGGGAGTTGGAGCATGAGGAGGGAGTGACACGGCGAGTGCGATCGGCG
>NW_021181679.1:0-1336 GCF_002162155.2 Triticum dicoccoides | reverse complement strand
GTTGAAGTTGAGGACTACGTTGGCCATTTGATCTACAAGACATATTGTAAAATATTTAGACTAAGTTCATGATAATTAAGTTCAACTAATCAAATTATTAATGAACTCCCACTTAGATTAGACATCCCTCTAGTCATCTAAGTATTACATGATCCGAGTTAAACTAGACCGTGTCCGATCATCACGTGAGACGGACTAGTCAACATCGGTGAACATCTTCATGTTGATCGTATCTTCTATACGACTCATGCTCGACCTTTCGGTCTTCTGTGTTCCGAGGCCATGTCTGTACATGCTAGGCTCGTCAAGTCAACCTAAGTGTTTGCATGTGTAAATCTGTCTTACACCCGTTGTATGTGAACGTCTGAATAAAACACCCGATCATCACGTGGTGTTTTGAAACAGCGAACTGTCGCAACGGTGCACAGTTAGGGGGAACACTTCTTGAAATTAGTATGAGGGATCACCTTATTTACTACCGTCGTTCTAAGTAAATAAGATGCAAAACATGATAAACATCACATGCAATCAAATAATAAACGTGACATGATATGGCCATTATCACATAGCTCCTTTGATCTCCATCTTGGGGCTCCATGATCATCTTGTCACCGGCTTGACACCATGATCTCCATCATCATGATCTCCATCATCGTGTCTCCATGAAGTTGCTCGCCAACTATTACTTCTACTACTATGGCTAACGCGTTTAGCAATAAAGTAAAGTAATTTACATGGTGTTTCTTGATGACACGCAGGTCATATAAAAGAATAAAGACAACTCCTATGGCTCCTGCCGGTTGTCATACTCATCGACATGCAAGTCGTGATTCCTATTACAATAGCATGAACATCTCATACATCACATATATATCATTCATCATTCATCACAACTTTGGCCATATCATATCACAAACCACTTGCTGCAAAAACAAGTTAGACGTCCTCTAATTGTTGTTGCATGTTTTACGTGGCTGAATTAGGGTTCTAGCAAGAACGTTTTCTTACCTACGTTAAAGCCACAACGTGATTTGTCAACTTCTATTTACCCTTCATAAGGACCCTGTTCATCGATTCCGCTCCAACTAAAGTAGGAGAGACAGACACCCGCCAGCCACCTTATGCAACTAGTGCATGTTAGTCGGTGGAACCGGTCTCACGTAAGCGTACGTGTAAGGTTGGTCCGGGCCGCTTCATCCCACAATACCGCTGAAGCAAGAAAGGACTAGTAACGGCAAGAAAGTTGACAAATCTACGCCCACAACAAATTGTGTTCTACTCGCGCAAGAAGAACTACGCATAGACCTAGCTCATGATGCCACTGTTGGGGAACGTT
>NW_021181678.1:5461-6587 GCF_002162155.2 Triticum dicoccoides | reverse complement strand
TTGAACTAGCTCTATAAGCTAGTTCAAATAATTTTACACTAGAGTTGAACTAGCTCTATAAGCTCGTTCAAATAATTTTACACTAGAGTTGAACTAACACTATAGCCTAGTACAAATAATTTTACACTAGAGTTGAACTAGCTCTATAGCCTAGTACAAATAATTTTACACTAGAGTTGAACTAGCTCTATAAGCTAGTTAAAATAATTTTACACTATAGATGAACTAGCTCTGTAGCCTAGTACAAAGAATTTTGCACTAGAGTTGAACTAGCTCTATAAGCTAGTTCAAATAATTTTACACTAGAGTTGAACTAGCTCTATAGCCTAGTACAAATAATTTTACACTAGAGTTGAACTAGCTCTATAAGCTAGTTCAAATAATTTTACACTAGAGTTGAACTAGCTCTATAGCCTAGTACAAAGAATTTTACACTACAATTGAACTAGCTCTATAGCCTAGTACAAATAATTTTACACTACAATTGAACTAGTGTAAAATTATTTGTACTAGAGCTAGTTGAAATAATTTTACACTAGAGTTGAGCTAGCTCTATAAGCTAGTTCAAATAATTTTACACTAGAGTTGAACTAGCTCTATAGCCTAGTACAAGTAATTTTACACTAGAGTTGAACTAGCTCTATAAGCTAGTTAAAATAATTTTACAATAGAGTTGACCTAGCTCTATAGCCTAATACAAATGATTTTACACTAGAGTTCAACTAGTTCTATAGCCTATTTCAAATGATTTTACACTAGAGTTGAACTAGCTCTATAAGCTAGTTTAAATAATTTTACACTAGATTTGAACTAGCTCTATAAGCAAGTTGAAATAATTTTACACTAGAGTTGCACTAGCTCTATAGCCTAGTACAAATAATTTTACACTAGAGTTGAACTAGCTCTATAAGCTAGTTCAAATAATTTTACAATAAAGTTGAACTAGCTCTATAGCCTACTACAAGTAATTTTACACTAGAGTTGAACTAGCTCTAGTTCAAATAATTTAACACTAGAGTTTAACTAGCTCTATAAGCTCGTTCAAATAATTTTACACTAGAGTTGAACTAGCTCTATAGCCTAGTACAAATAATTTTACACTAGAGTTGAACTCGCACTATAAGCT
>NW_021181678.1:4549-5346 GCF_002162155.2 Triticum dicoccoides | reverse complement strand
GTTGAACTAGCTCTATAGCCTAGTACAAATAATTTTACACTAGAGTTGAACTAGCACTATAAGCTAGTTTAAATAATTTTACACTAGAGTTGAACTAGCTCTATAAGCAAGTTGAAATAATTTTACACTAGAGTTGCACTAGCTCTATAGCCTAGTACAAATAATTTTACACTAGAGTTGAACTAGCTCTATAAGCTAGTTCAAATAATTTTACACTAGAGTTGAACTAGCTCTATAGCCTAGTACATATAATTTTACACTACAATTGAACTAGCTCTATAAGCTAGTTGAAATAATTTTACACTAGAGTTGAGCTAGCTCTATAAGCTAGTTAAAATAATTTTACTATAGAGTTGACCTAGCTCTATAGCCTAATACAAATGATTTTACACTAGAGTTGAACTAGTTCTGTAGCCTATTACAAATCATTTTACACTAGAGTTGAACTAGCTCTATAAGCTAGTTCAAATAATTTTACACTAGAGTTGAACTAGCTCTATAACCTACTACAAATAATTTTACACTAGAGTTGAACTAGCACTGTAAGCTAGTTCAAATAATTTTACACTAGAGTTGAACTAGCTCTATAGCCTAGTACAAATAATTTCACACTAGAGTTGAACTAGCTCTATAAGCTAGTTCAAATAATTTTATACTAGAGTTGAACTAGCACTATAGCCTAGTACAAATAATTTTACACTAGAGTTGAACTAGCTCTATAAGCCAGTTAAAATAATTTTACACTATAGTTGAACTAGCTCTATAAGCTAGTTCAAATAATTTTACACTAGAGTTGA
>NW_021181678.1:2219-2965 GCF_002162155.2 Triticum dicoccoides | reverse complement strand
ATAAGCTAGCTGTAATAATTTTACACTAGAGTTGAGCTAGCTCTATAAGCTAGTTCAAATAATTTTACACTAGAATTGAACTAGCTCTATAGCCTAGTATAAATAATTTTACACTACAATTGAACTTGCTCTATAAGCTAGTTGAAATAATTTTACACTAGAGTTGAGCTAGCTCTATAAGCTAGTTCAAATAATTTTACACTAGAATTGAACTAGCTCTATAGCCTAGTACAAATAATTTTACACTAGAGTTGAAATAGCTCTATAAGCAAGTTGAAACAGTTTTACACTAGAGTTACTCTAGCTCTATAGCCTAGTACAAATAATTTTACACTAGAGTTGAACTAGCTCTACAAGCTAGTTAAAATAATTTTACAATAGAGTTGACCTAGCTCTATAGCCTAATACAAATGATTTTACACTAGAGTTCAACTAGTTCTATAGCCTATTTCAAATGATTTTACACTAGAGTTGAACTAGCTCTATATGCTACTTTAAATAATTTTACACTAGAGTTGAACTAGCTCTATATGCAAGTTGAAAAAATTTTACACTCGAGTTGCACTAGCTCTATAGCCTAGTACAAATAATTTTACACTAGAGTTGAACTAGCTCTATAAGCTAGTTCAAATAATTTTACACTATAGTTGAACTAGCTCTATAGCCTACTACAAATAATTTTACACTAGAGTTGAACTAGCTCTAGTTCAAATAATTTGACACTAGAGTTTAACTAGCTCTATAAG
>NW_021181678.1:0-527 GCF_002162155.2 Triticum dicoccoides | reverse complement strand
ATAGCCTAGTACAAATAATTTTACACTAGAGTTGAACTAGCTCTATAAGCTAGTTAAAATAATTTTACACTATAGATGAACTAGATCTATAGCCTAGTACAAAGAATATTACACTAGAGTTGAACTAGCTCTATAAGCCAGTTCAAATAATTTTACACTAGAGTTGAACTAGCTCTATAGCCTAGTACAAATAATTTGACACTAGAGTTGAACTAGCTCTAGTTCAAATAATTTGACACTAGAGTTTAACTAGCTCTATAAGCTAGTTCAAATAATTTTACACTAGAGTTGAACTAGCTCTATAGCCTAGTACAAATAATTTTACACTAGAGTTGAACTAGCACTATAAGCTAGTTTAAATAATTTTACACTTGAGTAGAACTAGCTCTATAAGCAAGTTGAAATAATTTTACACTAGAGTTGCTCTAGCTCTATAGCCTAGTACAAATAATTTTACACTAGAGTTGAAGTAGCTCTATAAGCTAGTTCAAATAATTTATACTAGAGTTGAACTAGCTCTATAGCCT
>NW_021181677.1:0-803 GCF_002162155.2 Triticum dicoccoides | reverse complement strand
GATGGAGTGGACAGCGGCGGAGCTCCTGGACACGATGAGAGGACGCACGGGCGGCGGGGAGCACGGCTACGACGAAGGCACGGCGATGGTGGCATCAGTCATGGCGGGGGAGCGCGAGGGGGAGGAGTTGGAGAGGAGAGGGGGTGTCTGGGGGGTTCGGGGGAGCGAGAGAGGCCGGTCCACGACGTCACCGGGCGAGGGGAGCGGCGAGGCGGCGAGAAGGTGCGTGGCGCGCGCTGCGGTCGCCGTCGGGCACCTGCCTGCCTGCCTGGACGGCAAGCAGCTCGCTGGAGTGGCACTGGGCTGGGCCGGCAGGTGGGCCGGGAGCAGGCGCCAGGTAAGTTTTTCCATTTCTTCTGTTTTCTGTTTTTTTAATACTTCTGCAACTTTGTTGAATTAAATAAAATACTTAGGCTACTCCTAAAATCACCAAACTACTCCTGGTCCATAGTTGGATTATTTCCAACATGAAACATTTTAGTTTGGAGATATTTGAGCATTTAAATATTTTATATAATTCTAAATGCCCAAATTCAAATATTTATGATTTAATTCAAAAACCCTAAGATGGCCTAGGAAAATGTGCACCACTTTTGGCAGAGGTTCTGAACCAAGACAAAAATGATGGGCATTTTAGAAGGGCATTTCAGGTTCATTGAAAAAGTTTTTAGTAAACCCTAGTTGGTTTCAGAGGGGACTGGGGGTTCTGTCATCCCCATTTCAGGTTTCTGATGAAAGAGTAAACATGATGCAACACTCTAATGCATGGCTAACTAGGGTGTGACAACTCACCCCCACTCAAA
>NW_021181676.1:0-854 GCF_002162155.2 Triticum dicoccoides | reverse complement strand
TTGGGTCCCAAAGCGATTCTCGTTTCATGGACTATTACTCGCGGTTTCGTGCATTATTACTCAGTGTTTTGGGGACCCAGAGCAATTTTCAAGATTGATGAACCCCGGGGTGCGTTTATGTGTTCGTCGTCAACACTCACAGCTTTGGCCAAATCTGACCCATTTCGCGGACTATTACTCATCGTTTTCGGGTCCCGAAGCGATTTCCATAGTTGTTGAACCCCAAGGTGTGCTTACGTGTTGGTCATCAACACTCGCAGTTTTGGCTGATTCTGGCCCGTTTCATGCACTATTACTCACCGTTTTGGGGTCCCAAAGCGATTGTCGTTTCATGGACTATTACTCACCGTTTTGGGGTCCCAAAGCGATTCTCGTTTCATGGACTATTACTCGCGGTTTCGTGCATTATTACTCAGCGTTTTGGGGACCCATAGCGATTTCCACGATTGATGAACCAAGGGGTGCGTTTCATGGACTATTACTCACCATTTTGGGGTCCCAAAGCGATTTCCATGGTTGTTGAACTCCAAGGTATGCTTACGTGTTGGTCATCAACACCCGAAGTTTTGGCCGATTCTTGCCCGTTTCATGAACAATTGCTAACTGTTTTGGGGTCCCGGAGTGATTTCCATTATTGTCGAACCCCGGGTGCGTTTACGTGTCTGTCATCAACATTCGTAGTTTTAGCCGATTCTGGCCCGTTTCATGGACTATTACTCACGGTTTTGGGGTCCCAGAGCGATTTCCATGGTTGTCGAACTCCAAGGTGTACTTACGTGTTGGTCATCAACACTCGCAGTTTTGGTCGATTCTGGCCCGTTTCATGGACTATTGCTCACTGTTTTGGGGTCCCG
>NW_021181675.1:0-1032 GCF_002162155.2 Triticum dicoccoides | reverse complement strand
GCGGTGTGTTATTACAAGATGGCAAACCTGTTGCATACTTTTCTGAAAAATTGAGTGGGCCTAGTCTGAATTATTCTACTTATGATAAAGAATTATATGCTCTTGTTCGGACTTTAGAAACATGGCAACATTATTTATGGCCCAAAGAATTTGTTATACATTCTGATCATGAATCTTTGAAACATATTAAAAGTCAAGCTAAACTGAATCGTAGACATGCTAAATGGGTTGAATTCATTGAGACTTTTCCTTATGTCATTAAACACAAGAAGGGAAAAGAAAATGTTATTGCTGATGCATTGTCTCGCCGCTATACTATGCTTTCACAACTTGACTTCAAAATATTTGGTTTGGAGACCATCAAAGATCAATATGTGCATGATGCTGATTTTGAAGATGTAATGCAGAATTGTAAAGAAGGAAGAATGTGGAACAAGTTCGTCGTTAACGATGGATTTGTGTTTCGTGCTAACAAGCTATGCATTCCAGCTAGCTCCGTTCGTCTTTTGTTGTTGCAGGAGGTGCATGGAGGAGGATTAATGGGACACTTTGGCGTGAAGAAGACAGAGGACGTACTTGCTACACATTTTTTTTGGCCAAAGATGAGACGGGATGTTGAGCGTTTTATTGCTCGATGCACTACATGTCAAAAAGCTAAGTCACGACTCAATCCTCATGGTTTATATATGCCTTTGCCTGTACCTAGTGTTCCTTGGGAGGATATATCTATGGACTTTGTTTTAGGTTTACCTCGAACAAAGAAGGGGAGGGATAGCATATTTTTTGTCGTGGATAGATTCTCGAAAATGGCACACTTTATACCATGTCATAAAAGCGATGATGCTGTTAATGTTGCTGATTTGTTCTTTCGTGAAATTATTCGCTTGCATGGTGTGCCAAATACTATTGTTTCAGATCGTGATACTAAATTTCTTAGCCACTTTTGGAGATGTTTATGGGCTAAGTTGGGGACTAAACTGCTTTTTAGTACTACTTGTCACCCCCAAACTGATGGACAAACTGAAGTAGTCA
>NW_021181674.1:0-894 GCF_002162155.2 Triticum dicoccoides | reverse complement strand
TTCCTCTGCATGACCTGTCATTGCCACAGTAACTAGATGAAACCCACTAGCATGTGTAGGAGTTGATTGAGCCATATGTATGTGTTGTTCCTACCTTGCTATGCCTGCTATGCTTAGAGTCGTGTCAGGTCTGGTTCATCTGGGTGATGGCTAGAGTGAAATGATTATGTCGGTAATGAGAGTGGTGTGGTGAACACGTTTTGGTAAAGGTATCGATGAGAGGCCATGTAGGAGTACATGGTGGGTTGTTTCATTGAAGCCGACCTTAAGCACTGAGATCTGTATGTGTGATTTAAGATACAGCTACTACCATGCATTGGGCCCTGAAATATGACCCCGCTCGACTTCTTATTCACCCTAGCTCTCTGTCCAGGAGTTGCAAGTAGTTTCTGGTGTTTGTAGCCTACTAGAGGCCGTGGACAGCGCTGACCATAGGGGTGGGCTGTGATGCGGTAGGTACGTGGCACGGTGTACCAAATACCCGTTAGGTATCTCGGGAACCCTGTTCACATCGTTCGGGGCCGTATGGGAAACCTCGGCCGGACTCCCTGCGGATGGAACCTGGATAGGCGATAAACCTGGACTAGAGACTTAGGTGTTTAGGTAGGTCGTGGTCTACACCCACGTCGGCTTTCGCTTGAAGTCTGCCGAGCACATGTCGTGTGCAGACGCTAAGTGGTGGAAACATGTATGAAGAAGTACACCCCTGCAGGGTTATCATGATCTATTCGAATAGCCGCGTCCGCGGTAAAGGACTACTTGGTTGCCTATACAGTTCATAGACAAGTAAATGGAAACTACTAAAAGCCTCAAGATAAGTGTGAGTGCCGAGGATGGCTCTTCCGTAGGAAGACGGAGGTGGATCCTCGGTAGTGTATTGAAGTGGTGAGTAGT
>NW_021181673.1:0-1592 GCF_002162155.2 Triticum dicoccoides | reverse complement strand
CGCCGTTCTGCCCATGGCGTGGCTGCTGGGCGGACCAAGCGCCGATTGGCTCGCCGACGACCCCGAGCACGAATTCAGCAACTACTACATACCTGCGCCACGGCTTCGGACAGTGTCTCCCGTCCCCGACACCCTCCAACGAGGATCCCGAGCACTTCGCTCCGCTGAGCTATGGCCCCGTGTCGGAGTTCGTCTCGTCGTTGGCTGCGGCTCTCGTGGACGCGCACCCGCCAGTAGTGAAGACGGACGAGGTTGAAGTCGCGCCCGCCACACGCGCCCCTCGGGCTCTCCCCGATCTCAATCTCCCAATGCCGGAGAATGCATACGTGGCGCCGTCCCTCGGACTTCCGACGCCCTCGCCGGAAACACGAGTGCTGCTCCGCCGCTTCGCGTCAACCATGGCAGCCCGCACCGCCGAAATCCTTATTAATATGAGATAGAAGGCCAGATAAAATAGGTTACTATCATGAATCATATTTGTGAAATCACAAGGAAATGGCATCTATTATATATAAAGTTTGTCCATTACTATGAGGCATATATATACCTCCTTAAGTGCTCTTCCAAATATATCAAAATTCGATGATCTTCACATATATGGCTTAAAAATTACAAGTGTTCCTCTAGAACATATTTGTTGTTTACCAAAATAATTTTACTATCAAGTAAACTTAATAAAATGCATGATCATACATGCAGGAAAAATGGCTGGTATCAATAAGAAAGAATTCCAAGAACTACAAGTTGATGGAGGTAACTATCTATCTTGGGCCATGGATATGAAGATAAATTTGACTGGACGTAACCTTGGCCCTTGCATCATCACACCCCCCGAAAATGCCCCAGAAATAACACAAGCGGTAAAGTATGCGGCATTACATTTCATAAGGCATAACCTCCATCCTGATCTAAAAACTGAATATCTAATGGAGGAGGACCCGCTAGCTTTATGGAACTCCCTAAAGGAGAGATATGACCAACAAAGAGCAGTAATGTTGCCGGAAGCCCAGAGAAAATTGTCTCTCATAAGGTTCCAGGACTTTTAAGTCTGTGGCTGCATATAATTCTGTAGTGCATAAGATTAACTCTAAACTGAGATTTTGCAATCAACAAGTTTCAGATGCGGACTTAATAGAGAAAACTTTAGGCACTTTCCACCCCTCGATGAGGATATTGCAACAGCAGTATCGTCAACAGAAATACACAAAGTACTCTGAGCTTATATACACATTACTTCAGGCTGAGAAGCATGATGAACTTCTGATGATGAATCATAATGCTCGCCCAACGGGTGCTATGCCTATCCCTAAAGCACATGCTATTGCTCATTTTACTAGTAAATTTGGAAACCGTGAACAAAACTTTCGAAAATTCAAGGGAAAATGGAAACAAAACAATGGTCCGAAGACCAACGGTCAAACTAAGGGGAAAGGTCATTTCAAGAAACATGATCAAAATGACAGCTCTCAAACTTGTCAAAGGTGTGGATGCATGAATCATCGTACTAATCAATGCCGAATTCCCAAGCACCTTGTGGATCCATACATGAAGTATGGAGAAAAAGGCAAACAAGTTCATGGAAAAAAACTGAA
>NW_021181672.1:0-1058 GCF_002162155.2 Triticum dicoccoides | reverse complement strand
CAAGTATGTGTATTGTACATCTGTCAGCTTGATGCCAACACATCCATCCATCCATCCATCCATATGGCTGGGTTTCAATGAAACAGAGGAGGAGCTCACCATGGCATCTCCACCTCCTGGTCCAGCACGTCGGTCGTCCACTTGCCCTTGCCGTGGCCGTGCGCGGACACAAGGAAGCAAGGGGGCGTCAGATCTGCAGCACGCACACACGCACATGAGAGGAGATGGAGATGGAGGACTTGGCAAGGACGGAGGGAGGATGGGGGCGGAAGGAGGAGGAGGGCGTTCGTGCGTACCTTGCGCCGGCATCCAGGTCGTGCAGGCCCTCGGAGATGCGCCGGCGTCGAGGGCCACCGCAGCAGCAAGCTCCGGTGTTGGTGTGGTCCACCGAGAGAAGGGGGTGGATCCCGGTGCGAGCGGCCTCCATCGCGCTGCTGGGTGCGGATCCGGCGCCGTCGTCGCCGGAACTGGTGCAACCCATCCACCCCTCCATCCATCCATCCATCATCCATGGGTGGGTGGGTGGAAGGCTAGGGTTTCCATGGGTGGATGGACGAGCTCAGCTGACGAGGGAGGTCGCCCGGCGGCGGGGGAGAGAAGGTCGGCGGTGGGAATGGGGAGACGGGGTCGCCGGCGGGGAGAGCAGGCGGCGGCGAGATTGGAGAGGAGGAGTTTGCGAGCTAGTTTTGGGTTGGTCGGGTGGGGACTGGGGTTTCAATTTTTCATCCTTGTTTATTTTCTCATTTGACAAAAATTCATCCTTTATTTAATTCAATTCAATCAACTCAACACAGATGCATCGTTTACATGCCATCACAAAATTTGAAGCTAGTCCTCACACTGCAAGTTGGATCTGTGCTGCGGTTTGTGTTTGTTCTCCATGTGTTACTTTCCTCCGTTCGAACAACAAGTACCACGCAGCAGTCGCTATGGTTTCTCTCAGATTTGGCAAACCAAGGACTCGAACAGATGGTTCTCAAAGGCACACGAGATGCTCGAGAACAACTTGGCCTGACCGATTTATCTGGCAAGCCTTCTATATGAACTCATGACCTTCA
>NW_021181671.1:0-1578 GCF_002162155.2 Triticum dicoccoides | reverse complement strand
CATTAAGCTCGAGGAGACCTTCAATGTTGAAATGGTACGCAACAACGACAAGTGTTATTTTCGTAATTAAGCATGACTTCAAATATTTCAACGTCTAATTTTCATCTTTTACAATTCGACTAGCTTAGCCCATGCCATGCAAGATGCTATGTCTTGGAGAGGATGGGTTTTGAAGACCATGAAAATTTTCTAACAAAGAAAATACACCTAAGGACCCATCATGATATCAATTTTGAAGTAAATCTGTACAATTCTCAAAGCGTAACCCATTTTGGTTGCCAAAATTGGGAAGCACTTTGCAAAATGTATGGTTTTTATGAGGGTATGATTGTCACCATGGATCTCAGTGATCCTGACATCGAGCAAGACAATATGGGCATTTGGGTCCTCGTTGATATGCTTCCGATTCTACCGCAATGTGAGTTTCTCAAACATAGTTATTAACTAATTTATATTGTTTATTTCAAAATAGTTGACAGCTTATTTCCATTGACAACTTATTTTGAATCTTCAAAGAATGTGTAGAAGATGGTAGACAAAACCCACACTGATGGCTCTGAATTAACTTATAAGGAGAAAAGTCATCTGATTGCTTATTGTACTTATCTTGAGAATTACAATACCTATTATCGAACTCCTCCAAATTATGGCGAATACGTGCCACTAGTGCACGTGTTGAACCACGGTAACTTCTATGGAGATACCATGGTAAGATTTTTCACTATTACGACATCTGTGCATCTTTTGCATACTTCTGAAACTAGTACATAATTGCTAACTACGAAGTTATTACTATGTTTTTCAACAGATAATTCCCGATGGATTGTGTGCCTCATCTGATGTATCAGAATGGTCGCCTTGCAGTTCTGAACATACAACCAGGTCAATCTAAGGAGCTCACCTGTGCATATCGGATTTCTAAAACCGGTGAACACATAGTAATCAAAGAATGGAAAAAATGTTTGGACATTCGCAAGGAGGTTCTCGGAAGTAACATTAAGCGAAAGGCAAGAATTGGAGACAGGATAATCTCCATTCTCCATAATGGAGAGTCAGGGGCTATCTTGTTTTTTGCTATTTTACCTTAGAGAATATAGTAGGCCCTAAGAGAATGTAGTAGGTCCTATGAGGTACAATATGTTTATTATGTGATACAATGTGTTAGAGTTGATGACGAGGAGTACTTGTGATTACGACTAGTGACCAATTTGCTATGTGATGTCTCATTGATGAAAATGATGATCTTGAGGAGGTGTTATATGACAATGATGTATTATGATGATAAGTTGTTAATGATATGATGATGATGAGGATGATATTTATTATATCATTGGGTGAAAGAACCGCGGATTAGTTTCAAGTGGATGTCCATCCACTTGAAACTAGTCCACGGTTCTTTCACCCCGTGATGTAATAACTCATTATGATGTAAAAACAATTTCTAAATTCCTGTTGTATGAAAACTTGTGTAAAGGTGTACGAATACAACATGAAATAAAAAAGAAATAAAGTACGAAATAATAGTAGCAGCACGGGCAGGGAGAAGCGCTACTACTGATTACCAGTAGGGCTCCTCCG
>NW_021181670.1:0-1216 GCF_002162155.2 Triticum dicoccoides | reverse complement strand
AACTATGCTAGAGCCCATAGTAGCATGTGGCTGCACACGGAAGTTTCTAGCATGAAAAATCTTATGATCCCTTTGAGCCTGGGTGGCGGTCCAAAATAAAAACAGGCAAGTCCTGATAGACATCAGGTGCCTCAATCCACCCAGATGTGTGTTTAAGTTGCCACCTTAGATAAACCATTAAAATTATCAATCTCACATCTGTCATGGATATCACTCACCCAATCCACGTCTACTAGCATAGCATAGCATAATAAGCAAACGTAGAAGTAACTCCCAAGGTTTCATAAGTAACAGGTAATAGGTACTACCTCAATTCTACTTCCCAACCCACAATTTAATTAGATCCTAACAATGCAAGTGTTTGAGGGTTTGATCTAATGCAATAAAACTGGGTAGTAGGAAAGATATGATCAAGTGTTACTTGCCTGCAATGTTGATGAAGATGATTCGCACTCAAACTCTTGATAGATCTAATCGTCATACTCCGGTCAATCTATCGTAGGCAAGCAATAGTAACCACACAATAAGTACTCATCTAATGCACAGGGAAAAATCGAACAAGAGAACGAACCAGAAAGTTCAACTTAAGAACTCCGGTTGCAAAGAAAGAACGAGCCGAACAAACGACGAAAAACAAACGGCGGAAGAAAAACAACTCGGTTCTAGCAAGTTGAATCTAGGTCAAAATTTTACTGTAGCAAAAGCTTGTTCAAGTTGATTAGACGAAACGGCGGTTTCGAGATGAAACTCCAGGCGCTTGAATCACCTGATTCCGATAAACGAGCAAGAAGATACACTAGAACGAAGATCGGATCTGAGATCGCGATCGCGGAATAAATCCGACGAGAAGAAAAAGAAGAACGGTTATACGAACAGACGTCGTTAACCGGGAAATAATCGGTGATCACGTTCGTTGAGACGAACGGTCCGAAAGAAGAACGAAAACCAATCTAGGGTTTTCGGAAAAGAGATCGAAACGAAAAACCGATCTAGAACACCGGAACGGTTTAGCGAAAAATCGGAAAGAAAACGAATCGGTAGAGAAGAAAAGAATCGGAACGGTTCATAAGAAAAACCGAACCGATGGAAAGAAGAGACGCGGCGCGGTACCTCCGGCGAACGGCGGCGACGGCGGCGTTGACGCAGGGCGGCGGCGGCGCGGTGACGCATGGTGGCGGTGGCGGCACTAGGGCGCGGGGTTGGGCGGCGTTGACGC
>NW_021181669.1:0-1205 GCF_002162155.2 Triticum dicoccoides | reverse complement strand
TGCTGCGCCGCCCGCACGCCGTCCTCGCCCCAGCGCCGCCCCCGCAGGTGCTCCGCCGCCGCCCATCACCAGAACTCGCCGCGGGAGCCCGAGCCCGGCCGGATCCGCCACCCCCGCCGGAGACCATGTCGCCGCCGCCCGGGTCCCCCTCTGCATCGACCCGGCCCGATCTGCCCCGTCCCCGGCGTCTTCCTCTGCCCCGGCCATCCTCGGGATGCGTGCCCCGTAAACCTAGATTTGTTTTCGGAGGGTATAATTTTCTTCTAAGTCCCAGATTTTGCACTTTAACATGCCATGTTCAGCATGCTATATCTCTGCATCTGTAGCTCCGTTTCGTGCGTGTAATATGTCACATTGTTCCTCTCGACGAGTAGATGATTTCATTCTCTTTGCATAATTTTCATTTGAGCTCATCTTGATGCCCTAAATGCTGTTGGAAGAGTGCTAAGTGATGTTAATCTGCTGAAACTGTTATAACTTGCTCATTTGTCATTTTTGCCATGATTGATGTGTGCATCCTATGAGGTTGATGTCTACATGTGTTTTGATCTATGCCATGCCATCTTTCCAGAGGTGCTTATCATGTATTTTTGTAATCAACGTGGTGACTAGAACAAGCATGCAAACTAGGCATCGTAATGTTACTGATTTTAGTCCCTGTCTGCTGTTATTTTCATGCCATGTAAACTTGTTACTACAGAGAGATCCATGCATATTTTGAGATACTTTAGTAAGGGTGTTTTGAACATGTGGTTATTGTCTATCCATTCATGCTGTTGTTTGCAATTATGGAGTAGTCTAGCATGTCATTTGAGTGCTCTACTTTTGCTTCAAAATGTTTCCTGGCAGATTGTTTACTTGTTATTCAATTTGACCAAGCTTGCTATAGTTAATCCTTGCATGCTATGGGCTTGTTCTTGCCTTGGTTGGTTACATAAACATGTCTTCTTGATGGTGCTATGCTTATCTTGTCATGCAATGCCTTGTGGTGAGTGAATCGAGCTTGTTAAGTAGTGTACATGATGTTGCTGTTTTGCTAGGCTGAATCTGTTATTTCGTGATGCTATATAAACATGTTGCTACTAATCATTCTATGCATAATCTGGAGATGTCCACTAAATAAGTTTTGATCTACATGTCATCCTCTAACCAAACATGCCCTGGTTGCATTTAGAGCTTGCTGTAGCTTGTTCATATCTTGCTCC
>NW_021181668.1:0-2103 GCF_002162155.2 Triticum dicoccoides | reverse complement strand
GGAATTCTGTAGAACTGTGTAGTGTGCTTCAGTGAGAGAATGCCCGTTCATACATATTATTTGATGTCCTCCTAGCGTGCCTTTTCCTTCCAGTCTGCCCTTATGCCGCGATTCAGGAACACCAATCGGCTTAAGGTCAGGAATAAAGTCACTACAAAACTCAATGACCTCCTCATTTTCATGGCCTTTCGAGATGCTTCCTTCTGGCCTAGCACGGTTATGAACATATTTCTTCAAGACTCCCATGAACCTTTCAAAGGGGAACATATTGTGTTGAAATACAGGACCCAAAATGTTAATCTCTTCGCAAAGGTGAACTAGAACGTGCGTCATGATGTTGAAGAAGGATGGTGAGAACACCAACTCAAAACTGACAAGACATTGCACCAAATCATTCTGTAACCTTGGTATGATTTATGGATCGATTACCTTCTGAGAGATTGCATTGAGGAATGCACATAGTTTCACAATGGCTAATCGAACGTTTTCCGGTAGAAGCCCCCTCAATGCAACCGGAAGGAGTTGCGTCATAATCACGTGGCAGTCATGAGACTTTAGGTTCTAGAACTTTTTCTCTGCCATATTTATTATTCCCTTTATATTCGACGAGAAGCCAGACGGTACCTTCATGCTGAGCAGGCATTCGAAGAAGATTTCCTTCTCTTCTTTGGTAAGAGCATAGCTGGCCTGACCCTGATGTATGTCGTCTTTTCCATGCATACATTGCTGGTCCTCACGTGCCTCTGGTATATCTTTTGTCTTCCCATACATGCCCAAAAAGCCAAGCAGGGTCACGCATAGATTCTTCGTCACGTGCATCACGTCGATTGCGGAGCGGACCTCTAGGTATTTCCAATATGGCAGGTCCCAAAATATAGATTTCTTCTTCCACATGGGTGCGCGTCCGTCAGCGTCCTTCGGAACAGGTTGTCCGCCAGGAGCCTTTCCAAAGATTACCTTCAAATCCTTGACCATATCATGTACATCAGCACCAGTAAGGTGGCGAGGCTTCGTCCGGTGATCCACCTCACCTTTGAAATGCTTGCCTTTCTTTCTTACGGGATGCCTGCTCGGAAGAAATCGACGATGTCCCAGGTACACATTCTTCTTGCAACTATTAAAATATATACTGTCGGTATCACAGTGGGTGGATCCGCGGTATCCCTTGTTTGTCTGTCCTGAAAGGTTACTGAGAGCAGGCCAATCATTGATGGTCACGAACAGCAACGCCTTTAGGTCAATTTCTTCCCCCATGTGCTCATCGCACGCACGTACACCTGTTCCATTCCACAGTTGTAAGAGTTCTTCAACTAATGGCCTTAGGTAGACATCAATGTCGTTGCCGGGTTGCTTAGGCCCTTGGATGAGCACTGGCATCATAATGAACTTCCGCTTCATGCACAACCAAGGAGGAAGGTTATACAAACATAGAGTCACAGGCCACGTGCTATGGTTGCTGCTCTGCTCCCCAAAAGGATTAATGCCGTCTGCGCTTAGACCAAACCATACGTTCCTTGGGTTACCTGCAAACTCCTCCCAGTACTTTCTCTCGATTTTTCTCCACTACGAACCATCAGCGGGTACTCTCAACTTTCCGTCTTTCTTACGGTCTTCTGCGTGCCACCGCATCGCCTTCGCATGCCCTTTGTTTTGGAACAAACGTTTCAACCGTGGTATTATAGGAGCATACCACATCACCTTGACAGGAATCTTCTTCCTGGGGTGCTCACCCTCGACATCACCAAGGTCATCGCGACTGATCTTATAACGCAATGCACCGCATACCGGGCAAGCATTCAAATCCTCGTACTCACCGCGGTAGAGGATGCAGTCATTAGGGCATGCATGTATCTTTTGCACCTCTAACCCTAGAGGGCAGACAACCTTCTTTGCTTCATACGTACTCTCGGGCAATTCGTTGTCCTTTGGAAGCATATTCTTTATCATTACCAGCAACTTTCCAAATCCCTTGTCAGATACACCATTCTCTGCCTTCCATTGCAGCAATTCAAGTGTGGTGCCCAACTTTTTTTTGTCAGCTTCGCAATTCAGGTACAACAATTTCTTGTGATCCTCTAACATGCGCTGCAACTTCGTCCTCTC
>NW_021181667.1:0-1401 GCF_002162155.2 Triticum dicoccoides | reverse complement strand
GACCATTCCGGAACTCCTTGTGACGTCCGGGATCTCATCCGGGACTCCGAACAACATTCGGGTTTCTGCATATACATATCTTCATAACCCTAGCGTCACCGAACCTTAAGTGTGTAGACCCTACGGGTTCGGGAGACATGCAGACATGACCGAGACGCTCTCAGTCAATAACCATCAACGGGATCTGGATACCCATGATGGCTCCCACATGCTCCTCGATGTTGTCATCGGATGAACCACGATGTCGAGGATTCGATCAAACCCTGTATGCAATTCCCTTTGTCAATCGGTACGTTACTTGCCCGAGACTCGATCGTCGGTATCCCAATACCTTGTTCAGTCTCGTTACCGGCAAGTCACTTTACTCGTACCGTAATGCATGATCCCGTGTCCAACACCTTGGTCACATTGAGCTCAATATGATGATGCATTACCGAGTGGGCCCAGAGATACCTCTCCGTCATACGGAGTGACAAATCCCAGTCTCGATCCGTGTCAACCCAACAGCTACTTTCGGAGATACCTGTAATGCACCTTTATAATCACCCAGTTACGTTGTGACGTTTGATACACCCAAGGCACTCCTATGGTATCCGGGAGTTACACGATCTCATGGTCTAAGGAAGAGATATTCGACATTGGCAAAGCTCTAGCAAAACGAACTACACGATCTTTTATGCTATGCTTAGGATTGGGTCTTGTCCATCACATCATTCTCCTAATGATGTGATCCCGTTATCAACGACATCCAATGTCCATAGTCAGGAAACCATGACTATCTGTTGATCACAACGAGCTGGTCAACTAGAGGCTTACCAGGGACATATTGTGGTCTAAGTATTCACATGTGTATTACGATTTCCGGATAATACAGTTATAGCATGAATAAAAGACAATTATCATGAACAATGAAATATAATAATACTTTTATTATTGCCTCTAGGGCATATTTCCAACAGTCTCCCACTTGCACTAGAGTCACCAATCTAGTTACATTGTGATAAATCGAACACCCATAGAGTTCTGGTGTTGATCATGTTTTGCACGCGAGAGAGGTTTAGTCAGCGGATCTGCGACATTCAGATCCGTGTGCACTTTGCAAATCTCTATGTCTCCATCTTGAACATTTTCACGGATGGAGTTGAAACGACGCTTGATGTGCCTGGTCTTCTTGTGAAACCTGGGCTCCTTGGCGAGGGCAATAGCTCCAGTGTTGTCACAGAAGAGTTTGATCGGCCCCGACGCATTGGGTATGACTCCTAGGTCGGTGATGAACTCCTTCACCCAAATCGCTTCATGTGCTGCCTCCGAGGCTGCCATGTACTCCGCTTCACACGTAGATCCCGCCACGACGCTCTGCTTGCAGCTGCACCAGCTTACTGCTCCACCATTCAACATATA
>NW_021181666.1:0-1482 GCF_002162155.2 Triticum dicoccoides | reverse complement strand
AGGCTATTTTAGGTGCTGCGTCACCTTATTATTGGGCCAGGCCCATGTAATTTCGAAATACATAAGTATAGGCTATTTTTAGAGTCCGTATGTGTGGGGAAACAAGAGATAGGGTTGATTTCGGACCCCTCCACCAAGGGCCACGACATTCCCCCCTCTTCCTCCATATATACAGCCCTTAGGGCATCGTTTAGACTTTGGGTTTTGTTTAGATTAAAAGTTCGCCATAGCTGCAACTTCGCGTACTTCGTTTGTGTTCAACGACCAGACAAAGGCGTCACAGAACCCCACCTTGATCAATAAAGCTTTCATCTTATATTCGCAATATCCAGATTGCAATCTCAGTTTCTTGCTTGTTCTTCGTTTGCTCGCAGGAAACAGACCCTCGTGGTCAGGTTGATCGTGCTCCGGCGTGGTCAATAACCTCTCGAAGTTGGTTTAGCGATCGCTAAGGCGCGACGTCCTCGCACGTTCGTAGTCGGATCGTCAAAGTCGACTTCCACCAAAGCGATATCCATCATCTCATCGAAAGACGGGACACCTTTGCCTCTATCAAGTGGTATGAGATTTCCAGGTTGCTCGGTGAGATTTTACAGTTTTTCGTAGTTTAGATCGAGTCTGTCTTCATACCTATAGTCCACGAAAAAGCCACAAAAAAAATTAGGGTTAGTTCATGATAAGGACATGACTACCTTGGATATGACCAAAAATATTGCATATATGCATATTTGTAAGGTGATTTCTAGTGCAAACTATTCAATAATCTATTTATGTTATCCAGAACAAAAATACTTCACACACTTTTATGTTTTGTCTAATTGCAGGTGTATGGGACATTTGTACAATCCACATATGAAGATAAGGAAGAAAGAGATGTTTATTTGCTGTCCAAAAAGATCTCTCACGTCACTTTTGGCCCAAGAGAAGATAGAGTCCAAGTCTCTCACGTTCTGGATTCAGATTCGGACTGCACAGACACACCTGACTCAAAATGCACACAAGTTTTTCATACGGACTCCGAATTGGGTGATTCTTTCTTTGTTGGAAACTAGATTTCGTGCACTTTCCAACCCAATTGGAATCACCTTCAAATTCGTCCGGAGCGTTGAGTTGTGGACGAAACAATCTGATGCTGCAGCAGAATCCGAGTCAAACTACAAGTCCAAAGGTGTTACATCACCTCCACTTGGGCCCATTGGCCTTGTACGACCTAGATTTAGTTTTAGGCTGCCTTGGGACGTCCTCCCACCTCCTTGGCCGCCACCCCTTGCTCCTATATAAGTAGATCCATCTAGTAGCTTTTCCTTGGGATTTGTTTAGTTAAAAGTTAGCCATTGCAACTTCGTGTACTTTGTTTGTGTCCAACGACCAGACCAAGACCGCTTACGGATCCCCACCTTTATCAATACTTCATCTATATTCGCAATATTCAGATTGCTTTATCATATTCTTGCTTGTTCTTCGATTGCTTGCAGGAATAGA
>NW_021181665.1:0-1374 GCF_002162155.2 Triticum dicoccoides | reverse complement strand
CCCCCCCCCTTCCCCCTATATATAGATGAGTTTTGGGGCTGCCATACACATGAGTTCTCTCCCTCTTGGTGCAGCCCTACCTCTCTCCCAACTCCTCCTCTCCCATGGTGCTTGGCGAAGCCCTGCGGGATTGCCACGCTCCTCCACCACCACCACGCCGTTGTGCTGCTGTTGGATGGAGTCTTCCTCAACCTCTCCCTCTCTCCTTGCTGGATCAAGGCGTGGGAGACGTCACCGGGCTGTACGTGTGTTGAACGCGGAGGTGCCGTGCGTTCGACACTTGATCATCGGTGATTTGAATCACGACGAGTACGACTCCATCAACCCCGTTCACTTGAACGCTTCCGCTTAGCGATCTACAAGGGTATGTAGATGCACTCCCTTTCTACTCGTAGCTGGTCTCTCCATAGATAGATCTTGGTGATACGCGTAGGAAAATTTTGAATTTTTGCTACGTTACCCGACAGTGGCATCATGAGCTAGGTCTATTGCGTAGATTCTTTGCACGAGTAGAACACAAAGTAGTTGTGGGCGTTGATGTTGTTCAATATGCTTACCGTTACTAGTCCAATCTTGTTTCGACGGTATTGTGGGATGAAGCGGCCCGGACCGACCTTACACGTACTCTTACGTGAGACAGGTTCCACCGATTGACATGCACTTGGTGCATAAGGTGGCTAGCGGGTGCCAGTCTCTCCCACTTTAGTCGGAACGGATTCGATGAAAAGGGTCCTTATGAAGGGTAAATAGCAATTGGCATATCACGTTGTGGTCTTGCGTAGGTAAGAAACGTTCTTGCTAGAAACCCATAGCAGCCACGTAAAACATGCAACAACAATTAGAGGACGTCTAACTTGTTTTTGCAGGGTGTGCTTTGTGATGTGATATGGCCAAGAAGAATGTGATGAATGATATGTGATGTATGAGATTGATCATGTTCTTGTAATAGGATTCACGACTTGCATGTCGATGAGTATGACAACCGGCAGGAGCCATAGGAGTTGTCTTTATTTATTGTATGACCTGCGTGTCATTGAAGAACGCCATGTAAACTACTTTACTTTATTGCTAAACGCGTTAGTCATAGAAGTAGAAGTAGTCGTTGGCGTGACAACTTCATGAAGACACGATGATGGAGATCATGATGATGGAGATCATGGTGTCGTGCCGGTGACGATGATGATCATGGAGCCCCGAAGATGAAGATCGAAAGGAGCAAAATGATATTGGCCATATCATGTCACTATTTGATTGCATGTGATGTTTATCATGTTTATGCATCTTGTTTACTTAGGACGACGGTAGTAAATAAGATGATCCCTTACAAAATTTCAAGAAGTGTTCTCCCCTAACTGTGCACCGTTGCTACAGTTC
>NW_021181664.1:0-1174 GCF_002162155.2 Triticum dicoccoides | reverse complement strand
TCCATGAGGAAATTGTAAGACTTATTCTACAAGTTATTCCTGATGGATCCTTTGTGTTTCCAAAGTCTGATCTTCAACTGATGACCATGTCAATGCTTTCTCGGAGCATGCCTATGGTACTTCAATTTTCAACAAGACCATTTGAAGCCCAATGCTAAATGTTTCCTTCTCAATTATCCAAACACCGATGTACGGGTAATGTCATGAAATTTCTCTCCCCTACCTAAGGAGTTTTCTACATTATATCCTGTCATGGATAATATGTTCTGCTTGTCCTTGGGAAGAATATACCCTTGAAATATGTGTTTAAACACATTTTCCTTTCCATTGTTCTGTTTAAAACCTGATAATCACTTTTCCTTTCCATTGGTTTGTTTAAACCTTTTCTATGATCTATAGGATTTAAGCAGTAATAATCCACTGCTTGTGCAAACACCTCGATGTACAACTCTGTCAGTAAGACCTTGTTACTATTGTTGATGACATTCCGGTAACCACCGATGGACGGGAACCTTGCCTATTGGTCCGCCTCGTTTCAACGAGCAGGAAAATGGTTCTCTTCGTCCCTCGCCCTTGGTACCAACGTTGTTGCCGACATAGCTGACATGGTACTCCCTGACATGCCTTGCTATCATGACCGTGCAAGATGTCACTGCTCCTGTTAAAAAAAAAACCACATGGTGGGCCCATAACCCACAGGTCCCAGGATCAAAACCTGACTCTCCTGTACACCCCCTGTTTCCAAAGTTATTCCTCCCGCGTGGACTCGTATGTAATTCATGAGCCACCTTCCGATGAGATCGTCAATTCTGGCATTAGACACAATAATTATTCCGTGGCTTTAAAACCACTTTCACCTTCTGACTAGGCATTGAACGATTGCCTGGCTGCCTGAAACTTCTTATTGTACCTTCCAACTTTACTCTCGATGTGTTTATTTGTTCAACTCGAGAGGTACTCATATGCTCATCCATGGGTTAATCCCAGATCATTAACCTTATAACATACTATCGTTGCCAATATGCCTCGTTACCTATTCGTAAATACGATGAAGATCCCGAAGAAAGGATGCCGACTTCATCATGATGACCTAAAGCGGAGAAATGAAGACATCAATGTATTGGACCGATCTCTTCGAGAAGAGCAAGCCAGAATGAGAAGACCAGCTAGATTC
>NW_021181663.1:0-1026 GCF_002162155.2 Triticum dicoccoides | reverse complement strand
TTTGCGGAATCTGGGCTCACCATCGCTTCTTCATAGTTCGTAGGTTCATCATGATCTAGTAGCATGACCTCCAGAACAGGATTACCGTACCACTCTGGTGCGGATCTTACTCTGGTTGATCTACGAGGTTCAGCAGTATCTTGATCTGAAGTTTCATGATCATTATCATTGGCTTCCTCACTAACTGGTGTAGGTGTCACTGAAACAGTTTTCTGTGATGAACTACTTTCCAGTAAGGGAGCGGGTACAGTTACCTCGTCAAGTTCTACTTTCCTCCCACTCACTTCTTTCGAGAGAAACTCCTTCTCTAGAAATGATCCATTCTTAGCAACGAATGTCTTGCCTTCAGATCTGTGATAGAAGGTGTACCCAACAGTTTCCTTTGGGTATCCTATGAAGACACATTTCTCCGATTTGGGTTCGAGCTTATCAGGTTAAAGCTTTTTCACATAAGCATCGCAGCCCCAAACTTTAAGAAACGACAACTTTGGTTTCTTGCCAAACCACAGTTCATAAGGCGTCGTCTCAACGGATTTTGATGGTGCCCTATTTAACGTGAATGCGGCCGTCTCTAAAGCATATCCCCAAAAAGATAGCGGTAAATCAGTAAGAGACATCATAGATCGCACCATATCTAGTAAAGTACGATTACGATGTTCGGACACACCATTACGCTGTGGTGTTCCGGGTGGCGTGAGTTGCGAAACTATTCCACAGTTTTTCAAATGTACACCAAACTCGTAACTCAAATATTCTCCTCCACGATCAGATCGTAGAAACTTTATTTTCTTGTTACGATGATTTTCAACTTCACTCTGAAATTCTTTGAACTTTTCAAATGTTTCAGACTTATGTTTCATTAAGTAGATATACCCATATCTGCTTAAATCATCTGTGAAGGTGAGAAAATAACGATATCCGCCACGAGCCTCAATATTCATCGGGCCACATACATCGGTATGTATGATTTCCAACAAATCTGTTGCTCTCTCCATAGTACCGGAGAATGGTGTTTTAGTCATCTTG
>NW_021181662.1:0-1218 GCF_002162155.2 Triticum dicoccoides | reverse complement strand
TGAACTGTTAGGCCTTGATGAGGCGCCAGTGAAGGAGGTAGTAATTACATATGTGAAGAATGGGCCTCTCATCGAGCCTGCGCAGGAAGAGGATCTACCTCCACAAATGAAAGGTCTGCTGAAATGGTACAAGGGTTACATAAAAAATAAAAACGCCAAAGAATATATTTATGCGGAAGTTAGATATGAGCATCACTTCAAACATTACTATGTACAAATTCATCTGAGTGAATTGTTCCAGCTTTTCAATCTGCGCGAGCTCGACAAATCTATCATCAGTTGCTACGTTCTGTAAGTGATTTATTTCTACCCCATCTCGTTCATATTGCCTGCACTATATATATGTCCTAACTATATTGTTGTGTCCGCTATTATACATGCAGAATGAAGATTAAGGAATGCAGAGTAAGGAACATCCATGATGTTGGGTTCATTGACCCACACATCGTTAATGGATATGTGTTGGAGCATCACCCCGCCGACATGGAGGCATACCTGTGGCAGTTTCTTACAAAGCAGGAACTCAAAAGTGATATTCTATTTCCTTACCATTTTGGGTGAGTGTTTCTGTCTTGAGCACATTCTCTTTTGTTTACTCCATGCATGGTATGTGGCCGGCTAATCAATGAGTTATGCATGACGTACTGTGCATGTATCGTGTCCGCAGGTTCCACTGGATTCTGCTAGTAATTAAAGTTGACACCTCAGAATGTCTCGTCCACGACTCTCTGAATAAGGATCCAAAGCTTTGGGGCGGCATGAGAAGAATGCCGCAGAAGTAATTATTTTCATTCATTTGCGCTCTATATCGATCGGCCTATTTCGTTCATTTCCTAATATCAAGTAACTAATAACTCTCTTGTTCATTTAATTTTCTTTGCCTCGTAGGGTTTGGAGACGGTTCGTAGATACAAAGGTCAGTGAATTCAAAAAAGAGCTAGAATTCAAAAGGTCAAAGGCTAAGAATGGTGAGGATATTCAGCCAGCGGGGACCAATCTATGTGCATACTATGTCTGTGAGATGATCCGGAGATACACCTCTGAGCGGGTTCCGAGTGATACCAATGCTCAGAGGAATAACCTCCGGATGATGCTTAGTCCAGAAGCTCGCTTCCGACCACTTCAAGAGGAACTAGCTGGATGGTTCAGGAGGGAAGTCCTCCATCCTAAAGGAGAACACCATTACGAGGACGTAGAACTTTATATGCATTAAATTAT
>NW_021181661.1:0-3660 GCF_002162155.2 Triticum dicoccoides | reverse complement strand
TGACATGCACAATGTGAAAATTATATCATTGAAAGAATCTTTCACGGACGAATTTAACAGTGTGCTTTGTGTAAGTTGCATGCCATATATTATTGCTCTAATATTTGGTCAAAGTTAGCATCGAAAAACGCATTAGGCCCTATATATATGGAAGGAGGGAGTAGGTTTGAATATCATTTGTATAGTAAAACGGGGCAAGACTCTCTTTGTGTGGTGTGAATAGTTTTATTTTTTTCGTTTTGTTTGGTTGAGGGAAGTGCGAATTGATTTGGTACGTACAAGTACAATATTACTACACGTTAGGCTTGTCCCTAAAATTCAACCTGCGTCTTGTTATATCCCGAAAATTCAGATATCGTGCTCCCAAAACTGGCGCCTTCACAACCCGCGCCTTGCTATCTCGAAATTACAACGCGCACGAAAACTCCCTCCAGCTGCCAAATCCCGACACGCAAAATCGCCCTTCTAACCCTGAGCCGAAAGGGCCGCTAGTTCAAATCAGTGGGGGTTACTTTTGTAACACACCCTACATTTTGGAAAAGCGCGTCCCTAAGTCATGCTTCACCCCCTCCCATCGCCCCCTTTTCGCCCATTCGAAATCCCAGGCCGCCATAACCTCTCTGCTCTAGCCGCAAAACCCCACCCTCCTCCGTCCGCCACCTCACCGCTGCCCAGCCGGAGCCTCTTCCCCGACGACGTCGTCCACCACAACAGCTCGACATCCCTCGTCCACCTCCCCGGATGAGGATCCGTCGTCCATCTCATCGTCCCGCCGGTTCAGCCGCCACGTCCTCCACCTCCAAGGAGCTGCTCCGAAGATCACCTCGTCTATCACGGCTGCTCCATCCCCATAGTGCCGCCTTAACCTGCTCCACCGGAACCGCAACATCCTCACCGACTCCTCGGACGAAGCCGAGGCCTACTCGGCGCCACCAAAGAGGTTGTACACTCATCGCATCGCACCTTCTCCTTAACTAGACCTCCTTGCACCGACGGTACTCCATCCCGCACCCCCATGGAGCGGCTACATTGAAGCCAACACCGCGGACGGCATCTCCATGGCGGCTCTCCCCCAGTGCGAGGCCCCTTCGGCGGCGGCGGCCATAGCAGTCGGATCTGCTGCTGCTGCTCCGGCTCTCGCTTGCTCGCTTGCTCGCGCTCGCTCGCTCGCGCGCGCTTGCACTACTGCTGCTGCTCCGGCTCCCGCTCGATCGCTCGTTCGTCCAGCTGCTGCTTCTTCTCCCCCCTCGCTCGTGCTGCTGCTCTGCTATGATTTAGCCACACTTCAGTCGACTGAATCAACTTTTGGGTCAGTCGTTTTTCAGGGGTTGGGGGAAGAACCACCCGCAGCGGGGATGGGGGCTCGCCGGAGAGGTACCCCACTATCTATCTTAGGGTTCAGGGTTGGGGGCGGGGGCCTAGAGGGCTGGCCGGGGCGGCGGTGGGGAGTTGTTTCGGGGCGGCAAGGCGGCGCTGGGGCCGGCGGTTTGGCCGGTGGTGGCTGGCGGCTCATGGGGGTGCAGGTTGAAGATGAACTGCAGGCCTCCCTAAACTACATGTCAAGTGCCTCTCTACTACCATTGCGTTCAGTTTCGACAGTAGCATTCAGATTCCACAGTAAATTTTAGTTTCGACAGTTAAGTTCAGAGTCAACAGTTTTTACCTCATCTATTGTAGTCAGGTGGTTTTTGGTGATGTAAATTTTACATCCATTTTACATCATCTATTGGAGATGCTATTAGAATCCCACTTGAGATTGACGATGTCTGTCTTGTGCTGCTTCAGACTTGACGTCTTACGGCTCACCGGAGCTGCTCCAACGACAGAATGATCCATCACAACAGAGCAGTGCCCTGGACGCCGTCTAAGATTCCTCAGATCTTCCTCCACACCTCCAACAGCCACCTCTGCCTCAACTGCTTCAGCGACCAAACCAATGATGATGAGGTCGACACGGCTACGGCAAAGAGGTTGTACACTTGTTGCATCACTTATTACTATACATTCACGTCGATCCATTAGGGCTATTTTGGTTCAACGGAAAAACATAGCAATAGGGAATTTTCCAATGGCACTCTACTATTCAATTATTCATGCATTTTGTTGAAAGGATTGAAACAAAACATCCACCTGGACCTACTTTTCAAAATCCTATGCATGAAAACAAGACCAAGTGCATTAGTGCCAGAATAACATTCTAACTGTACACGCTTTCGTATGGTTTCACTTTATTTTGGCCATGTTTCTTTGCATTCCTCTACTTTTCCAATTCCTGTAAACCAAACACCCAAGTTGACAGAAATCCTGTGTTTACAAATGCTCTGTTTACCATGTGCATTCCTATCCTATTCCGGTGTTTTTAATATCCCTGCGTTTTAAGAATCATGCAAGCCAAATGAGCCCTTACAGAATTACTTCAGTTACAGGTATGTGTCGAAGGGAACTTTGTGTGGTTTGTACTGCTCCTGCCGCGACGTCGTCCACCTCACCTGAGCTGCTCCATTGACAGAAGCATCCACCAAACCAGACATCATGACTCCTGACCGTCTTTCGCCGCCTCAGATCTCCTTCCCTGCCACCGGCACCCACCGCAACGGCATCACCATCATCAACTCAACAGATGAACCTGAGGAGTACATGGGTCCACAAGAGAGGTCGCACTCTTTTGTCTCTGCTTATGTTATGCATTGCTTAAACTTACCTGCTACTTCATCATCCTGTTCAGCTCTTGGACTCCCAAGTCAGGTCCAAATTAATGTTCAAACTTGAGTTCTAAATTAGTTTTAGGGCACATATCGAGGCAACAATGAATAGTATGTTTGTCTAATATCTGGTTCACCTAGGGTATGCATATGTTGTTCATCTTGGGTGGGAAACAAATAGTAAAGCAATCATCATCTGTCTTTTTATTAATTTAAAGCAATCATCAGCCTGCTATCATTATTTTTGGATCCATCCACTGGTTGTTACCATCACTCTAAATTTCTGCATGCTCTCCTTACATAATCTGTCCATATTTTTTTCGTATCCATGTCAGGTATTGTACACAATCATGCTGAACATGTAGAGAAAAAGAGAAGAGTTTTGTGCGGCAATACAATGTCATGCAGACATCGCTCCATGGTGGGTTCAATGGCAAACTCTCCCCACCCCTCTCCAGATTGTAACCCAAAGGAAGATATCTGTTCTAAGGCGGATTCAGACGCTGCTGACCACTCCTATTTACCCCCCCCCCAAGGTGTTTGCTCTACCTTGGCATGATGATGTTAGTCATATCATGCATATGTTGCCTAGCAGTGCCTACTTTTGACATCATATATGTCATTAGCTTAGTTTAGACATGTTCTGTAATGCCACCTGTTTAGTTTCTATATCATATATGGGAATTATGCAGTCTCATGTCTTTTAGCCAGCCATAATATATGTGAAATGTGCAATGCCATCCTGTTTAACCAGGCATCGTATATTTGAATGATATCTTGCCCATCCTTTTCTTCATTACATTTCCATTTGTCGACAATGTTTGTGCATTAAACTACTCTTCCTGTGAATCAACCATTTGGGTGGGAGATGGAAAAATCTGGAGTGAAAACAAGGCCTTCAGAGCAGACAGTGCTACATGTCGAAGCAGATCTCTTGTTGGGTCCCGATAGCTCCTCA
>NW_021181660.1:0-3659 GCF_002162155.2 Triticum dicoccoides | reverse complement strand
TGACATGCACAATGTGAAAATTATATCATTGAAAGAATCTTTCACGGACGAATTTAACAGTGTGCTTTGTGTAAGTTGCATGCCATATATTATTGCTCTAATATTTGGTCAAAGTTAGCATCGAAAAACGCATTAGGCCCTATATATATGGAAGGAGGGAGTAGGTTTGAATATCATTTGTATAGTAAAACGGGGCAAGACTCTCTTTGTGTGGTGTGAATAGTTTTATTTTTTTCGTTTTGTTTGGTTGAGGGAAGTGCGAATTGATTTGGTACGTACAAGTACAATATTACTACACGTTAGGCTTGTCCCTAAAATTCAACCTGCGTCTTGTTATATCCCGAAAATTCAGATATCGTGCTCCCAAAACTGGCGCCTTCACAACCCGCGCCTTGCTATCTCGAAATTACAACGCGCACGAAAACTCCCTCCAGCTGCCAAATCCCGACACGCAAAATCGCCCTTCTAACCCTGAGCCGAAAGGGCCGCTAGTTCAAATCAGTGGGGGTTACTTTTGTAACACACCCTACATTTTGGAAAAGCGCGTCCCTAAGTCATGCTTCACCCCCTCCCATCGCCCCCTTTTCGCCCATTCGAAATCCCAGGCCGCCATAACCTCTCTGCTCTAGCCGCAAAACCCCACCCTCCTCCGTCCGCCACCTCACCGCTGCCCAGCCGGAGCCTCTTCCCCGACGACGTCGTCCACCACAACAGCTCGACATCCCTCGTCCACCTCCCCGGATGAGGATCCGTCGTCCATCTCATCGTCCCGCCGGTTCAGCCGCCACGTCCTCCACCTCCAAGGAGCTGCTCCGAAGATCACCTCGTCTATCACGGCTGCTCCATCCCCATAGTGCCGCCTTAACCTGCTCCACCGGAACCGCAACATCCTCACCGACTCCTCGGACGAAGCCGAGGCCTACTCGGCGCCACCAAAGAGGTTGTACACTCATCGCATCGCACCTTCTCCTTAACTAGACCTCCTTGCACCGACGGTACTCCATCCCGCACCCCCATGGAGCGGCTACATTGAAGCCAACACCGCGGACGGCATCTCCATGGCGGCTCTCCCCCAGTGCGAGGCCCCTTCGGCGGCGGCGGCCATAGCAGTCGGATCTGCTGCTGCTGCTCCGGCTCTCGCTTGCTCGCTTGCTCGCGCTCGCTCGCTCGCGCGCGCTTGCACTACTGCTGCTGCTCCGGCTCCCGCTCGATCGCTCGTTCGTCCAGCTGCTGCTTCTTCTCCCCCCTCGCTCGTGCTGCTGCTCTGCTATGATTTAGCCACACTTCAGTCGACTGAATCAACTTTTGGGTCAGTCGTTTTTCAGGGGTTGGGGGAAGAACCACCCGCAGCGGGGATGGGGGCTCGCCGGAGAGGTACCCCACTATCTATCTTAGGGTTCAGGGTTGGGGGCGGGGGCCTAGAGGGCTGGCCGGGGCGGCGGTGGGGAGTTGTTTCGGGGCGGCAAGGCGGCGCTGGGGCCGGCGGTTTGGCCGGTGGTGGCTGGCGGCTCATGGGGGTGCAGGTTGAAGATGAACTGCAGGCCTCCCTAAACTACATGTCAAGTGCCTCTCTACTACCATTGCGTTCAGTTTCGACAGTAGCATTCAGATTCCACAGTAAATTTTAGTTTCGACAGTTAAGTTCAGAGTCAACAGTTTTTACCTCATCTATTGTAGTCAGGTGGTTTTTGGTGATGTAAATTTTACATCCATTTTACATCATCTATTGGAGATGCTATTAGAATCCCACTTGAGATTGACGATGTCTGTCTTGTGCTGCTTCAGACTTGACGTCTTACGGCTCACCGGAGCTGCTCCAACGACAGAATGATCCATCACAACAGAGCAGTGCCCTGGACGCCGTCTAAGATTCCTCAGATCTTCCTCCACACCTCCAACAGCCACCTCTGCCTCAACTGCTTCAGCGACCAAACCAATGATGATGAGGTCGACACGGCTACGGCAAAGAGGTTGTACACTTGTTGCATCACTTATTACTATACATTCACGTCGATCCATTAGGGCTATTTTGGTTCAACGGAAAAACATAGCAATAGGGAATTTTCCAATGGCACTCTACTATTCAATTATTCATGCATTTTGTTGAAAGGATTGAAACAAAACATCCACCTGGACCTACTTTTCAAAATCCTATGCATGAAAACAAGACCAAGTGCATTAGTGCCAGAATAACATTCTAACTGTACACGCTTTCGTATGGTTTCACTTTATTTTGGCCATGTTTCTTTGCATTCCTCTACTTTTCCAATTCCTGTAAACCAAACACCCAAGTTGACAGAAATCCTGTGTTTACAAATGCTCTGTTTACCATGTGCATTCCTATCCTATTCCGGTGTTTTTAATATCCCTGCGTTTTAAGAATCATGCAAGCCAAATGAGCCCTTACAGAATTACTTCAGTTACAGGTATGTGTCGAAGGGAACTTTGTGTGGTTTGTACTGCTCCTGCCGCGACGTCGTCCACCTCACCTGAGCTGCTCCATTGACAGAAGCATCCACCAAACCAGACATCATGACTCCTGACCGTCTTTCGCCGCCTCAGATCTCCTTCCCTGCCACCGGCACCCACCGCAACGGCATCACCATCATCAACTCAACAGATGAACCTGAGGAGTACATGGGTCCACAAGAGAGGTCGCACTCTTTTGTCTCTGCTTATGTTATGCATTGCTTAAACTTACCTGCTACTTCATCATCCTGTTCAGCTCTTGGACTCCCAAGTCAGGTCCAAATTAATGTTCAAACTTGAGTTCTAAATTAGTTTTAGGGCACATATCGAGGCAACAATGAATAGTATGTTTGTCTAATATCTGGTTCACCTAGGGTATGCATATGTTGTTCATCTTGGGTGGGAAACAAATAGTAAAGCAATCATCATCTGTCTTTTTATTAATTTAAAGCAATCATCAGCCTGCTATCATTATTTTTGGATCCATCCACTGGTTGTTACCATCACTCTAAATTTCTGCATGCTCTCCTTACATAATCTGTCCATATTTTTTTCGTATCCATGTCAGGTATTGTACACAATCATGCTGAACATGTAGAGAAAAAGAGAAGAGTTTTGTGCGGCAATACAATGTCATGCAGACGTTGCTCCATGGTGGGTTCAATGGCAAACGCTCCCCACCCCTCTCCAGATTGTAACCCAAAGGAAGATATCTGTTCTAAGGCGGATTCAGACGCTGCTGACCACTCCTATTTACCCCCCCCCAAGGTGTTTGCTCTACCTTGGCATGATGATGTTAGTCATATCATGCATATGTTGCCTAGCAGTGCCTACTTTTGACATCATATATGTCATTAGCTTAGTTTAGACATGTTCTGTAATGCCACCTGTTTAGTTTCTATATCATATATGGGAATTATGCAGTCTCATGTCTTTTAGCCAGCCATAATATATGTGAAATGTGCAATGCCATCCTGTTTAACCAGGCATCGTATATTTGAATGATATCTTGCCCATCCTTTTCTTCATTACATTTCCATTTGTCGACAATGTTTGTGCATTAAACTACTCTTCCTGTGAATCAACCATTTGGGTGGGAGATGGAAAAATCTGGAGTGAAAACAAGGCCTTCAGAGCAGACAGTGCTACATGTCGAAGCAGATCTCTTGTTGGGTCCCGATAGCTCCTCA
>NW_021181659.1:0-979 GCF_002162155.2 Triticum dicoccoides | reverse complement strand
GGACTTGCCATACTGGAAGATCCACCGTGTGCCTCACAGCCTTGATGTCATGCATATCACGAAGAACGTGTGCGAGAGTCTGCTTGGTACCCTGCTCAACATGCCAGAGAGGACCAAAGATGGGCCGAAAGCAAGGGCAGACTTGAAATCAATGGGCATCAGGCAGGAGCTTCACGCTATATATGATGATGATGATGATGATGATGATGATGATGATGATGATGATGAGGCGAAGCAGGACACAGAAAGTCATCGCAAAGGCAAAAAGGCCAAGAAGACCGGAAATGACTACCCTCCCGCGTGCTTCACTCTAAGTCAGGAGGAGATCGAGCAGTTTTTCACCTGCCTCCTAGGAGTAAAACTTCCTTACGGTTACGCGGGGAAGATAAGCAGATACCTAGACCCAGCGAAGCAGAAGTTCAGCGGGATGAAGTCTCACGACTGTCAAGTGCTGATGACGCAGATACTTCCAGTTGCAATCCGTGGGATCATGGACGCGCACGTCCGTGAAATGCTATTTGGCCTATGCAACTTCTTCGACGTCATATCTCGGAAGTCGATTGGCGTGAGGCAACTCAGAAGGCTACAGGAAGAGATCGTGGTGATACTATGCGAGCTTGAGATGTACTTCCCGCCCGCATTCTTCGACGTTATGGTGCATCTGCTGGTCCATATAGTGGAGGATATCATCCAACTCGGGCCGACGTTCCTGCACAGCATGATGCCGTTCGAAAGGATGAATGGTGTCATCAAAGGATACGTTCGCAACATGTCACGTCCAGAAGGAAGCATAGCCAGGGGCTTTCTGACCGAAGAGTGCATCTCCTACTGCACGAATTATCTAGGCATCGAGAACCCCGTTGGTCTGCCCGTCAACAGGCACCTCGGCAGGCTCGCTGGATGGGGTCACCGTGAGGGTCGCCGCGAAATGCATGTCGACTTCGAGGGTCGACTCGCCGACTTTGAAAGAGCAAACCTA
>NW_021181658.1:0-1066 GCF_002162155.2 Triticum dicoccoides | reverse complement strand
TAAAATAATCACCCTGACATGCGGGACCCACTGTCAGGTTTGACCCAGACCTGTTCCGTTGACCTGCTGACGTCACACTGACGTCAGGCTGACGCAGTAATTGATTTTCTGGATTTAATTTAAATCAGGAAATTCCAGAATATTATTTAAACTTCAAAAATTCATAACTTTTATTCTGTAACTCCAAATTGGACAAATTATATATGAAAAATGATCAGAAAAATCCAATCTATCCATCTGTACTATTTTCATGCATGATCAAACAAGTTAAATTGATGTTTTAAGCAGAACAAGGAAAAGCACTTTAAAAGGCCATATTTGAATTTGAAATTTGAATCCTTGATTCAAATTTGTTCAAACCCTTCTGGTTTTAGTTGCATTAGCCCAATACACTCATTTTGCCATGTCTCATGCATGCATCATATTGTTGCATACTGTTTGGTAATGTTTGTGCATCGGTGCTCTCTGCGGCAGGTTCTGCCCCCGAGGAGTACCGTGATAACCCCGACGAAGAGCAATACCAGTGCACCGACCCGTCAGGCAAGCAACCAACCATTTGATCATATCGATACAATCCCATGTTCTCGCTCCTGCTCTTTTTTACTGCATTAAGACAACGCGTTTCAAACTGCTGTGTGCTACGGTAGTTGAACCCATTTCCTCTGCATGACCTGTCATTGCCACAGTAACTAGATGAAACCCACTAGCATGTGTAGGAGTTGTCTGAGCCATATGTATGTGTTGTTCCTACCTTGCTATGCCTGCTATGCTTAGAGTCGTGTCAGGTCTGGTTCATCTGGGTGATGGGCTAGAGTGAAATGTTTATGTCGGTAATGAGAGTGGTGTGGTGAACACGATTGGTAAAGGTATCGATGAGAGGCCATGTAGGAGTACATGGTGGGTTGTTTCATTGAAGCCGACCTTAAGCACTGAGATCTGTATGTGTGATTTAAGAATCAGCTACTACCATGCATTGGGCCCGAAACCAATGGACCCTCTCGGCTTCTTATTCACCCTAGTTCTCCGTCCAGGAGTTGCAAGTAGTTTCTGGTGTTTGTAGCCTACT
>NW_021181657.1:0-1032 GCF_002162155.2 Triticum dicoccoides | reverse complement strand
ATGGAGATCATGATGATGGAGATCATGGTGTCAAGCCGGTGACAAGATGATCATGGAGCCCCAAGATGGAGATCAAAGGAGCTATGTGATATTGGCCATATCATGTCACGTTTATTATTTGATTGCATGTGATGTTTATCATGTTTTGCATCTTGTTTACTTAGAACGACGGTAGTAAATAAGATGATCCCTCACAATAAATTCAAGAAGTGTTCCCCCTAACTGTGCACCGTTGCGACAGTTCGCTGTTTCAAAACACCACGTGATGATCGGGTGTTTTATTCAGACGTTCACATACAACGGGTGTAAGACAGATTTACACATGCAAACACTTAGGTTAACTTGACGAGCCTAGCATGTACAGACATGGCCTCGGAACACAGAAGACCGAAAGGTCGAGCATGAGTCGTATAGAAGATACGATCAACATGAAGATGTTCACCGACGTTAACTAGTCCGTCTCACGTGATGATCGGACACGGTCTAGTTAAACTCGGATCATGTAATACTTAGATGACTGGAGGGATGTCTAATCTAAGTGGGAGTTCATTAATAATGTGATTAGTTGAACTTAATTATCATGAACTTAGTCTAAATATTTTACAATATGTCTTGTAGATTAAATGGCCAACGTAGTCCTCAACTTCAACGCGTTCCTAGAGAAAACCAAGCTGAAAGACGATGGCAGCAACTATACGGACTGGGTCCGGAACCTGAGGATCATCCTCATAGCTGCCAAGAAAGATTATGTCCTACAAGCACCACTTGGTGACGCACCCGTTCTCCCTGCAGAACAAGATGTTATGAACGCTTGGCAGGCACGTTCCGATGACTACTCCCTCGTTCAGTGCGGCATGCTTTACAGCCTAGAGCCGGGGCTCCAAAAGCGTTTTGAGAGACATGGAGCATATGAGATGTTCGAAGAGCTGAAAATGGTTTTCCAAGCTCATGCCCGGGTCGAGAGATATGAAGTCTCCGACAAATTCTTCAGCTGTAAGATGGAGGAAAACAGTTCTGTCAGTGAGCACATAC
>NW_021181656.1:0-1720 GCF_002162155.2 Triticum dicoccoides | reverse complement strand
GTGCGTGAGGCCGCAAAGTGATATGAGGTGTTACCGGCTAGATCGATGTGACATCGAGTCGGGGTCCTGACAGCGTTGGCATCAGAGCCGGACTGCCTGTAGGTTCTCCAAGCCAAACTGGTCGATGTTGAGTCTAGAAATTCTTTAGTTATATGTAGGGGAATTGATTGTGGGATGGAACGTAAGGCTCTTTTTACTCCTTTATCTCATGACATTCTGATCTGAGTCAGTCCATTCTTCCACCGGGGGTTAAGGAATTAGGATCCATTCTCTCTATCAGGATCACGTGTTACCAATCAGTAGTACCTTATAAGTTTGATGGATACAAGCCTAGTTCAGTTCTACTACCACATTATGTTGTTAGTATGGTTTCAGAACTTTGATATGATGATGTTGAGTGTGTACGAAATCCTTTGTCAAATGTCTCAAATCCCTCTTGAGCATTTACAGCTGTTATGCTGCCGAAATTTTGCTAGAAATTCTAATGCCTTTGCATTATGATTGTGCTTTCAGATGGCCACTCGCGACCTCAATCAAGTGGTTCGCCTGACTTGATGCCTAGATGTACCCGGCCATACTGCTAAGTTGGTCAGGGTAATGACTGAGGCTGGATACCGCTGGTATCCTGAGTACACGGTCGAAGAGCAATTCCGAGACTTTAATCAAAGCCAGTATCTCTGCACTGTCAGGATATTTCCATCTTATCCTGGATCCACCGAGCCCCTTCACTGCTCATATGGACTCGGGGTTACTATTGAGATGGCTGTGCAGGACGCCGCCTACTCTATGATGACCATTATGCGAGTCAGATCTGGTCTATTTCGGGACTCTGATTTCCGGTATATGCCAGGATCACTTCCGGGAGCACAAGGGTATCTCCAGGCTATTTATGTTGACCCCACTCAGGAGGATTCACGGACTCGCACCACTGCTGAGATGCTCGAGGATAAGGACCGTGAAAATCGGGCTTTGAGGTTAGAGCTCTTCAATACCCGTGCTGTCCACTGGGCCACTTTGACTCGGTTCGCACCGGCGGTGCAAGCTGGATATTCAGATATGCGCGATCTCTATCCTGTGAGATCTGCTCTGCCAGACGTGATGGTTTGGCGTGATGTAGGAGGCATCACCCCACCTCGTGGTCCCCGCAGGCCACCGTCTGTTGGTCCAAGGCCTCATCCTAGCCCCTATGGTCCACAAGCTCCGCGAGATCGTCTGTTTCCGGATGATCATGTTGAGCTTCCAGGCTATGGAGGTGACTTTTACGAGGACTACTACGGATCGGTCTGAGTTAGTGGTAGTATCACTAGTTAGCACTAGCTGTGTCGTCTATCGTCCCGCGTGACTCGTGGGATATGACCTAGTTTGTACTCCTTCCGGAGGTGTAGAAAAATAATGTATAGGAGCTTGGAATGCCTCCGATGAGATGTAATCCTCTTTCACCGTAATAGTACTTTGTTTGGTCTTGTACTAAACCCTGTATGGTGTGTATGACGATGGAATAAAGAAGCAGTTTCTGTATTTACCATGTCATACGGATGATCATCTTGCATTCCGAATTATTCCTTACATTCTGTATCCTATGTCGGAATTTTATCATTCTGACTAAATCATTGTCTTGTTTACCTAGGATGGTCAACACGCGCGCTAACCCTGCTTCTCAAGAGCAGGCCGAAGGCAGTGAAGGCAGGAATGAAAATCTGCCTCATCCTCCTTCACTAGC
>NW_021181655.1:0-1420 GCF_002162155.2 Triticum dicoccoides | reverse complement strand
ACTTGCCCCCCAAGCCAGGAGAGGGCGGCTGCCCTAGGGGAGGCGCCCACCTCTCCAGGTTACGTGAAATGAGATGGGAGGGGCGCACAGCCCTTTAATGGGCTGGTGTGCCCCCTCCCCTTGGCCCATAAGGCCCCCCAACACTTGCCGGGGCCTCCGAAACACCTTTCAGTACTCCGTTTTTCCACCGGGTACTCCCGGAACACTTCCGGACTGCAATATCCTTCATCCAATATATCAATCTTCACCTTCGGACCATTCCGGAGTTCCTCGTCACGTCCGGGATCTCATCCGCGACTCTGAACAACCTTCGGTTACCAACACTATGACTCAACTATACTTATATCGTTACCAAACGTTAAGTGTGTAGACCATGCAAGTTAGAGACCTATGCAGACATGACCGAGACACCTATAGGTCAATAACCAATAGCGAGACCTGGATGCCCATATTCGTTCCCACATATTCTACGAAGATCTAATCGATTCAACCTCAATGCAAGGATTCAGACAATCCCATATATAGTTCCCTTTGTCTATCGGTATGTTACTTGCCCGAGATTCGATGGTCGGTATCTCTATACCTAGTTCAATCTCATTACCGGCAAGTCTCTTTACTCATTCCGTAATACAAGATCCCGTGGCTAACTCATTAGTCACATTGCTTGCAAGCTTCTTGTGATGTTGTATTACCAAGTGGGCCCTGAGATACCTCTCCGTCACACGGAGTGACAAATTCCAGTCTTGATCCATGCCAACTCAACGGACACCCTCGGAGATACCTGTAGAGCACCTTTATAGTTACCCATTTACGTTGTGACGTTTGGTACACACAAGGTACTCCTCCGGTGTCAGTGAGTTGCATGATCTCATGGTCGTAGGAACATATACTTGACATGCAGAAAACAATGGCAATAAACTGACATGATCATATGCTACGTTCTTTGTTTGGGTCTGGTCCATCACATCATTCTCCTAATGATGTGATCCCGTTATCAAATGACAACTCATGTCTATGGCTAGGAAATCGTAGCCATCTTTTGATCAACGAGCTAGTGTAGTAGAGGCTCACTAGGGACACGTTGTTGTCTATATATCCACACATGTATCTGAGTTTCCGATCAATACAATTCTAGCATTGATAATAAACGATTACCATGAACAAGGAAATATAATAACAACCAATTTATTATTGCCTCTAGGGCATATTTCCAATAGTCTCCCGCTTGCACTAGAGTCAATAATCTAGTTCACATCACCATGTGATTAACACTCTTAGTTCACATGGCCATGTGACTAACACCCAAAGAGTTTACTAGAGTCAATAATCTAGTTCACATTACCATGTGATTACACTCAATGAGTTCTGGGGTTTGATCATGTTATGCTCGTAAGAGAGGTTTTAGTCAATGGGTCTGCAA
>NW_021181654.1:0-1497 GCF_002162155.2 Triticum dicoccoides | reverse complement strand
CGATTCAGTTTAGCTTGACTTTTAATATGTTTCAAAGATTCATGATCAGAATGTATAACAAATTCTTTGGGCCATAAATAATGTTGCCATGTTTCTAAAGTCCGAACAAGAGCATATAATTCTTTATCATAAGTAGAATAATTCAGACTAGGCCCACTCAATTTTTCAGAAAAGTATGCAACGGGTTTGCCATCTTGTAATAACACACCTCCTAATCCAATTCCACTAGCATCACATTCAAGCTCAAAAGTCTTATTAAAATCAGGAAGTTGGAGTAAAGGAGCATGTGTCAACTTATCTTTCAATACGGAGAAGGCTTCTTCCTGTGCGGTACCCCAAAGAAAAGGCACATCTTTCTTTGTAAGCTCATTGAGAGGTGCAGCAATGGTGCTGAAATCTCTCACAAAACGCCTATAGAATCCAGCGAGGCCAAGAAAACTCCTCATGTGTGTGACCGTTTTGGGCTGCGGCCAACTCTCAATAGCTTCAATCTTGGCTTTATCAACTTCAATTCCCTGTGGAGTAACAACATAGCCAAGAAAAGATACTCGGTCGGTGCAAAAGGTGCACTTCCCAAGGTTACCAAACAAACGTGCATCACGTAGAGCAATAAAAACAGCATGATAGAGGCAAAGGTGTCCCGTCTTTCGATGAGATGGTGGATTTCGCTTTGGTGGAAGTCGACTTTGACGATCCGACTACGAACGTGCGAGGACGTCGCGCCTTAGCAATCGCTAAACCAACTCCGAGAGGTTATTGACCACGCCGGAGCACGATCAACCTGACCACGAGGGTCTGTTTCCTGCGAGCAAACGAAGAACAAGCAAGAAACTGAGATTGCAATCTGGATATTGCGAATATAAGATGAAAGCTTTATTGATCAAGGTGGGGTTCTGTGACGCCTTTGTCTGGTCGTTGAACACAAACGAAGTACGCGAAGTTGCAGCTATGGCGAACTTTTAATCTAAACAAAACCCATGGTCTAAACGATGCCCTAAGGGCTGTATATATGGAGGAAGAGGGGGTGGATTTCGTGGCCCTTGGTGGAGGGGTCCGAAATCAACCCTATCTCTTGTTTCCCAACACATACGGACTCTAAAAATAGCCTATACTTATGTATTTCGAAATTACATGGGCCTGGCCCAATAATAAGGTGACGCAGCACCTAAAATAGCCTCGGGACGAAATTTATGAAGTGGCATCTTGTATATTTCGTCCAAGGCTTCATGCACACATTATGGTGGCTTCAAAGTCCTGAAATCATCACTTGTAACTCCGTTCTTGTTCCCCTTGCGCATGCCATCATCTCCATGCTTGTTCTTGCTCCAATGTTCATCCTTCTCCAAGCTAGGCCCTTCATTTGTAAGCAAAACAAATGTATCCAATTTAGGCAGCATCATATTCTCATGAACATTAGAATCATTACCAAGAAACGAAAGTACCTGATAATTTAGTTGGCGTGCACGAGCTCTAGTAATTGGTCCAGTATGTATAGCA
>NW_021181653.1:0-1262 GCF_002162155.2 Triticum dicoccoides | reverse complement strand
ATGATTCCTGTTCTCATCGACCACTTTATTGCATTCCCTCCAACACAAAACTTCTTCTTGTTTTGTGTTGTACCTTGAGTTCCATGCTATCCAACTTATGTTATGATCTACCGCGGAGTATTACCATCTTTGATGTCAAGAATGTTGTAAGGATTGCTCCACCTCTTAAGAATTCTTGGTATAGTGATACTTCTCCCCATCATCATTCTTTCTTGGTCCTCGAGTTGATTCCAAACGGGGTACCAACAAGTGGACGGTGCTGTTTGGATTCTGCCCTTCTAGCAACCCTATTGCTTTGAAGTTAATGGTCGGCCATTCATTCTTAGACTATTGATTATTGAATCACCATTCTGACATTGGTCGTGCAACCCGGCCCATATTTCGGGTGCACCTTTCAACCAATGTTTAATTGTGTATGTTTTCCTCGAGCATACATCATTATACCATTTGATCTGACAAATGTTATCTCCATGTTCACATAATTGTGGGAATCCATCTTTTGTTAATCTCGATGAATTGCCGCTGATTCCATCAGCCACCTCCTCATCCTCTCGTTGGTTTACTGATGAACTCTTGTTTCGGAACTCGCTTCCATAGTTCATTTCTCGAGAACTTTACAATGTCATCTCGTCAATTTGTATTACACCTTTTTCTCTCAGGCATCCTGAGTCTGAGGTATTTTGACACCAATTGGATCTGAATCTCGGTCAAATATGATGGTTGAGACAACTTTCCAAGAGTTATGATATTGATCCTTTGATGACCCGGTAACATGATGTCATGCCTAGCACCCCCCCCCCCCGGCTGGAGGACCTATCATTATAGATTCCTTTTCAGCAAGGTTATCCATTCATCCATGAGGAAATTGTAAGACTTATTCTACAAGTTATTCCAGATGGATCCTTCGTGATTCCAAAGTCTGATCTTCACCTGAAGGCCATGTCAATGCTATCTCGAAGCATGTCTGCGATACTCTGATTTTCAACAAGAACATCCGAAGCCCAATGCTAAATGTTTCTTGCTCAATTATCCGAACACCGTTGTATGGGTAATGTCATGAAATTTCTCTCCCCTTACCTAAAGGGTTTTCTACATTATATCCTGTCATGGATATCATGCTCTGCTTATCCTTGGGAAGGATATACCCCCGAAATATGTGTTTAAACACATTTTTCCTTTCCATTGTTCTGTTTAACCTAATGATCACATTTTCCTTTCCATGGGTCTGTTTGACCCTTCTTGTGACCTATATAATCTAAGCA
>NW_021181652.1:0-950 GCF_002162155.2 Triticum dicoccoides | reverse complement strand
CACGGCCTCCAACATACTACAAACACCAGAAACTACTTGCAACTCCTGGACAGAGGACAAGGGTGATCAAGAAGCCGAGAGGGTCCATTGGTTTCGGGCCCAATGCGTGGTAGTAGCTGAATCATGGATCACAAACACAGAACTCAGTTCCTGAGGACGGCTGCAATGAGACAACCCACCATGTACTCCTACATGGCCTCTCACCGCTACCTTTACCAAAACGTGTTCACACACTTAGCTCACACACAGTAGGACATGTTCACACGCCTCTGATTCATCCCCGATGAATCAGACCTGACTCAACTCTAAGCAGTAGCAGGCATGACAAACAAGCATGAATGAGTAGGCACAACAGGGCTCAAACAACTCCTACTCATGCTAGTGGGTTTCATCTATTTACTGTGGCAATGACCTGTCATGCAAAGGATAAAGGGGTTCAGCTACCGCAGCAAGTAACAGATGATTCGGTGTTGTCCTAATGCATTAAAAGAGAGCAGGAGCGAGAGAGTAGGGTTGTATCGGAATGAACAAGGGGGTTTTGCTTGCCTGGCACTTCTGAAGATAACATTGAGTCTTCATCAGTGTCAACGATCACATCATCGGTATCACGTCTATCGAGAGGGGACAAATACCGGCAACACAGAAGGGAACACAATCAATGCAATGCACAATATGATGCATGATCATGACATGGCAAAATGAATGTGTTTTGGGCTAATGCATCTAAAACCCGATTAAATGAAGTTGGTTTGAATCCAAGATTCAAATTCAAACTCCATATGTGGTTATTTAAATGTCATTCACTTCATTTGCCCTAAACAGTAGTGATAAGTTGTTCTAACATGCATGTAAATGGTACAGATGGATTCCTTGAATTTTTCTGATAATTTTTCATATATAATTTATTTAATTTGGAGTTACGGTTGAATTTCTATGATTTTTAGAAGTTT
>NW_021181651.1:0-922 GCF_002162155.2 Triticum dicoccoides | reverse complement strand
TTACTGTTGGGTTTCGTAGTAATTTCAAAAAATTTCCTACGCGCACACAGGATCATGTGATGCATAGCAACGAGAGGAGAGTGTTGTCTACGTACCCAACGCAGACCGACTGCGGAAGCAATGACACGACGTAGAGGAAGTAGTCGTACGTCTTCACGATCCAACCGATCAAGCACCGAAACTACGGCACCTCCGAGTTCGAGCACACGTTCAGCTCGATGACGATCCCCGGACTCCGATCCAGCAAAGTGTCGGGGAAGAGTTTCGTCAGCACGACGGCGTGGTGACGATCTTGATGAACTACAGCAGCAGGGCTTCGCCTAAACTCCGCTACAGTATTATCGAGGAATATGGTGGCAGGGGGCACCGCACACGGCTAAGGAATCGATCACGTGGATCAACTTGTGTCAACTTGTGTGTTTAGAGGTGCCACTGCCTCCGTATATAAAGGAGCCAAGGGGGGAGGGTGTGCCGGCCAAGAGGGAGAGGCGCAGGAGGAGTCCTACTCCTACCGGGAGTAGGACTCCCCCCCCAATCCTATTCCAACTAGGATTCCCAAGGGGGAAAGAGGGAGAAGGGTGGCCGGCCACCTCTCCTAGTCCTAATAGGACTAGGGGAAGGGGGGAGGCGCGCAGCCCTGGTGGGCAGCCCTTTCACCTTTCCACTAAGGCCCATGAAGGCCCATATGGTTCCCGGGGGGTTCCGGTAACCTCCCGGTAACCCGGTAAAATCCCGATTTCACCCGGAACACTTCCGATGTCCAAACATAGGCTTCCAATATATCAATCTTTACGTCTCGACCATTTCGAGACTCCTCGTCATGTCCGTGATCATATCCGGGACTCCGAACAACCTTCGGTACATCAAAATGCATAAACTCATAATATAACTGTCATCGTAACCTTAAGCGTGCGGACCCTAC
>NW_021181650.1:0-1044 GCF_002162155.2 Triticum dicoccoides | reverse complement strand
GATGTCAAGGACTTAATCAATCCCGTATTCAATTCCCTTTGTCTAGCGGTATTTTACTTGCCCGAGATTCGATCGTCGGTATACCGATACCTTGTTCAATCTCGTTACCGGCAAGTCACTTTACTCGTTCCGTAACACATCATCCCGTGATCAACTCCTTGGTCACATTGCGCATATGATGATGTCCTACCGAGTGGGCCCAGAGATACCTCTCCGTTTACACGGAGTGACAAATCCCAGTCTCGATCCGCATAAAACAATAGATACTTTCGGAGATACCTGTAGTGCACCTTTATAGTCACCCAGTTACGTTGTGACGTTTGATACACCCAAAGCACTCCTACGGTATCCAGGAGTTACACGATCTCATGGTCAAAGGAAGAGATACTTGACATTGGCAAAGCTCTAGCAAACGAACTACACGATCTTTGTGCTATGCTTAGGATCGGGTCTTGTCCATCACATCATTCTCCTAATGATGTGATCCCGTTATCAACGACATCCAATGTCCATAGCCAGGGAACCATGACTATCTGTTGATCACAACGAGCTAGTCAACTAGAGGCTCACTAGGGACATATTATGGTCTATGTATTCACACGTGTATTACGATTTCCGGATAATACAGTTATAGCATGAATAAAAGACAATTATCATGAACAAGGAAATATAATAATAATACTTTTATTATTTCCTCTAGGGCATATTTCCAACAGTCTCCCACTTGCACTAGAGTCAATAATCTAGTTCACATCGCCATGTGATTAACACTCACAGGTCACATCGCCATGTGACTAATACCCAAGAGTTTACTAGAGTCAGTAGTCTAGTTCACATCACTATGTGATTAACACTCAATGAGTTTTATGTTTGATCATGTTGCTTGTGAGAGAGGTTTTAGTCAAACGGGTCTGAACCTTTCAGATCCGTGTGCGCTTTACAAATCTCTATGTCATCTCCTAGATGCAGCTACCACGCTCTATTTGGAGCTATTCCAAACAACTGTTCTACTTGGAGCTATTCTAAATTATTGCTCCATTATAT
>NW_021181649.1:0-967 GCF_002162155.2 Triticum dicoccoides | reverse complement strand
GACAGGACTGAAGGTGTCCTCATAGTCAAGACCATGACGCTGCCGAAAACCGCGAGCAACAAGTCGCGCTTTGTAACGCTCAATAGATCCATCCGAATGCTTCTTCACTTTGAATACCCATTTTGAGTCAATAACATTTACCCGTGGTGGTGGAGGAACGAGAGTCCATGTCTTGTTACGAAGAAGAGCATGAAACTCCTGCTCCATAGCCTCTCGCCAATGTGGAATGCGCAGGGCAGCCTGATATGAGCGAGGCTCAGAAGATGGATCCGCAACAGCAGCAGCCAAACAAGCAGCCAACCAAGCAACCGTACCATCCTTACGTTCCTTAGGTTTGAAAATGCCACTGCGACTGCGTGTATGTGGTCGGGACACAGGAACCACCGAGGTCGACGGAGCATCCTGCAACGGGCTGGAGGACGGCGATGTTGACGAGTCAGCCGGTGACGAGGAGCCAGTCACGGTAGTCTCGGACTCGGTTGGCGAAGAAGGCCGACCCACCGACGAAACCGGCAGAGCAGACGAAGCAGCTGGCGACTCCGGCATCACAGACCGGGCCGATGGCGAGCTCGGCATAGTGGGCCGTGGCGCGGCCGGTGTCGCGGGCTGATCCGCTGATGAAGGCGACGTGAGGACCCGAGCCGCGGGCGAAGACGGCGTGACGGGCCGAGCCGCAGGCGAAGACGGCGTGACGGGCCGAGCCGCGGGCGACTCGGCGGCCGCTGGCGAAACGGACCGAGCAGTGGAGATGCTCGGCGCGACGGGCTCGTCGGGTGACCATGCATGGGCACGCGAATCGATGCCATGCAACATAGGGCGATCGACGTGCCCACCAGAAGACGACGATGATGATGGTGAATCCTCCAACAGCTCCAAACGAGCTCCACGTCCGGTTCCTGCACCATGGTTAGGTAACAGCAAAGGAGAGTATGCAACATCATCAAATTGGTCAGAAGCAACAGAGGAT
>NW_021181648.1:833-1521 GCF_002162155.2 Triticum dicoccoides | reverse complement strand
GTGACGTGGGCGTCGAAGCCCGCGTCACTTGTGGGACGTGGATGTAGTGTCCGACACCGACGGCCACATGTATCTCACACCGACGATACTTGCTATTTAGGGTTTCCTCTACCGTTCGGCGACCCTGACCCTCGACGACCCTCGTTTCTGATAAAATAAAGAGGAAGAAGAAGAAAAAAAGAGAAGACATCACTTGTGGGAAGTGGATGTACTGTCCGACACCGATGGCCACATGTATCTCACACCCACGATACTTGCTATTTAGGGTTTCCTCTACCGCTCGGTGACCCTCGACGACCCTCGTTCCCGATAAAAAAAGAGGAAGAAGAAAAAAAAGTTCTTCTCCTCTATTCTTTCTTCTCCTCTTTTTTTTCTTCTTCCTCTTCTTTTTTTATCCTCTTCTTCCTCTCATGTTCGACGACCCTCGACCCCTCAGTGACCCTAGACCCCCTCTCGACCCCCTCATGTCAAAGTTATCGGGTAGGGGGTATATCGACAACGACATACCCGATACATACATACATACATACATATCACATGCATCCATACATATATGAACAAAATTAATATCTACTAATTAACAACCTAAATAAAAAAACTAATACATATAGGAAGAAGAAGAAAAAAGAAGAGAAGAAAGAATAGAGGAGGATAAAGAATAGAGGAGAAGACTTCCTCTCCTCTTCTT
>NW_021181648.1:0-823 GCF_002162155.2 Triticum dicoccoides | reverse complement strand
GACCCTCGACCCCTCGGCCGCCCTCTCGACACACCCACGACCTAAATGACCTAAAATGAAAATAACCTAAAATGCACTAAAGTTATCGACGACCCTCTCGACACACCCACGAATAAGAAAATATATCATCTTCTTCATCTCCTCTTCTTTGCATATTCACATAGCCACATACACATACATAGCCACATACATATTCATCTATGAATAAAAAAACATCATAGGTACAATTCATATCGACATTCATACATACATGAAAAAAATTATATGAACATCATGAACAAAAAGATCATCGAGCAAAATTATTTTCCATGAACATACATATAGCCACATTCATATAGAACTTTTGCATATATGAACATATATAGATGATTTTCTAAAAATGTAAATTTTGCATATATGAACATATATACACAGAGAAAATACATGCATATATAGCCATATCCATACGTACATACATATCGACATTCATACATACATGAAAAAAAATCTATGAATGTATAAACAGAGAGCAGCAGCGGCAATGGGTGGCGTCGTCGGCGACGGGGATGGGAAAGGGGCGAGCTCACTGGGGCGGGCGGCGACGGGGAGAGGAGGCCAGCGACGGGAAGGAGGACGGCGGGATCGGGGATGCCGACGACGAGGACGGCGTGCGCGGGGCGGCACGCGGTGACTGGGACGACGGGCTCGGGGTGCACACGGCGACGGGGACGGCAGCGGGCTTGGGGCGGCACACGGCGACGGGGACGAGGAGGCAGGGCTCGGGGCAGGGCGGACGGCAGCGGGCTCGGGGCAGGGCGGCCGGCGACGGGCAGGAGGGCGCGAC
>NW_021181647.1:0-1205 GCF_002162155.2 Triticum dicoccoides | reverse complement strand
CGAACACAAAAACTCCAGCAAAAAGGCAAGAGTAACAGGAAACATAGCTTTTGAAGAGCTTGACACTAGTAGAAAACAGGGCTTTCGTCCAGGCCAGTTTAGCCCATTAGTCCCGGTTCAATCCAGAACCGGGACCAATGGAGCTATTTGCCCCGGTTCGTGAGCCCAGGGGGCCGGCCGGGCCACGTGGGCCATTGGTCCCGGTTTGTCCGGACCTTTTGGTCCCGGTTGGTGGGACGAACCGGGACCAATGGTCCTGGCTCCTGGCCCACCACTATTGGTCCCGGTTGGTGGCATGAACCGGGACCAAAAGGGTTACCTTTAGTCCCGGTTCATGCCACCAACCGGGACCAATGGTGCTGCCTATATATAGCCCCTCGCGCAAGAGCAGAGCACCCTGCTCTGTTTTTTCTGGCCGAGGGGGAGAGGGCTTGGTGGTGCTCTAGCTCACCTCCTATGCACACAAGGTGTTCGATGGAATGCCCGAGCCACACTACTTAAGGTTTCTCCTCTCCAAGCTCGACCGCCAAGCTCCATTTTCCTCAATATTTATCTAGGTTTAGCGGTCCGTCACGCCCCGTCCCCGTTTTCACCGCCGTCGATCACCCGCGCCGATCTCATCGCCGGCACCACCGTGGTGAGCCTCTTGTTCTTATCTTCTTTCTGAAAGGAAAAATATTATTACTTGTTTGTTTAGATAGATACTTGTATTATTTTCTTACTTTTATTATTGCATCTTATATAGTGCGCCGATGGTTTTGGTATCCGCCCCGTCGGCCCTCGTCCTGTCTATGATTCGGATGTGGTATATATTATCTTTTCATAACTATTGGTTCATTTATTGTTTATGAAAATTATGCCGACCAACGTGACATAGATTTTATTTATCTAGGAGGTTGTTGAACCGGAAATTCCAACCGACCCTATTGTCGAGAGGTTAAATTTAGTTGAAGAAGAAAACAATTTCTTGAAGGAAAAAATAAAAAAACTTAAGGAGGAGAAGATGATATTGGAGTTGCATGTTGCGGATGTCGTCGATGATCACAAGATCAAGATGGATGCAATGCGCTTGAAGATGAGAAAGATTAGAAAATATGCCATTCATACCGAGGCTTGGTATCATTATGCCGTTGGATCAGTTGTTACCTTGGTTGCGATTATGATCGCATTTGTTTTCGCATTGAAATGTTTTACATAGTTTCAAT
>NW_021181646.1:0-1724 GCF_002162155.2 Triticum dicoccoides | reverse complement strand
GGCCATTAAATGGTGGTATAGATACATTAACCTGATCATGTGCATTTGGATATTTGTGCACCTCTCGTGACGGTTGTGGTATTTGCAAAGGTGGTGGCACGTCTCCCGCGATCGACAAAGCCCATGAATTGACTCTGGATCCTGTCATGATTAGTAGAACAAGAAACAAAACCCAAAAATAATGTTCCTATAACTACTAGGATGTGGTGGTAAAACGCTCACAATAAAGCAAATATCAATGTCTTACAAGTTCTTACCATGCAGCAGGCGGTGATCGGCAACCAGCGGTGTCAAGTAACTCCGAATATTGAGTAAAGCGATTGCCAGGGGAGCGTACGTATACACGGTGTCGAAATATGTAGAGCTGGGTTGGCTATATATGGTAGCAAAAGATTAGCAATAATCAATTTAAAGATGCAATGTTGAATAAACGCTCAACGACGGTACTGTGCTGGTCCTAGGCTAGACCGGACTAGAGACGCGAGCCTAGAACACTAATGAAGTCACGGCGTAGCACAACTAGCATCAATGAAGGATACTAAGTAGCTCTTGACAGCAAAATATAAGTGAAGATCACAACGGCAGTGTAGATAATGATGAAAAACAACTGCCAAGCAGGATATACAACAACTCTCTCTCCAACTTTCCTCTTGAAAAGTTTGAGAAAATTTTCTGATAAATTCTTTCAAAGAATGCTACTAGCTCAAGCTTTCCAATGCAAAAAGAATCACTCAATTCCGAGTTGATATGAGGAGTCAAAGAATTCTAAAACTGGCCTAAAAAATTGGAACAAGCTGTGTTCACGAACTTCAGAGGGCAAAAAGACCTATTTAGAAGCCGATTTTGAGGTGTCAAATATTGAACTAGCTTCTGCAACTATTTAGATGCGGCTCGTCGCTAGCTTCAATTTGAGTACTCACGGAGCCAAAACGGACTTCGTATGAGAAAGATACACCTGTTTTACTGAACAGTGCGCAAAACAGATTCCAATCCGAATTCAGGTACGAGATTGATTCTAGATAGATCCGATTTTTTTTCTTCTCTCTTTTTTTTTCTCACGCTTTTTTTTTCTTTTTCTTCTCTCTTTTTCTTTTTTTTTTCCTCTTTTTTTTTCCTCTATCTTTTTTTTCTTCCTCTTTCCAAGACAAACCAGATAAGATGCAGATTGGATCAGGCGAAGATGTGAATGACCTCAACTATGATTATGACAATGAACAGTGCGTAGCACGTGGTTGATATGGTGGACAGCGGAAGGGATAATGATGCAGCGGCGGCGTGACTAATGTGAACAGAACTCGAAACTCTAAAGGAACTAGACACTAAGACCAGCAACTAACACGACGATGCAACCGATAATTCAACTATGCAAGCAATGAATAGAAAATTGCAAAGGCTCAGACTGGCTTGGATAAAGGATGAACAGATCTAAATTTTTTATGGATTTTTCATGGACTGTAGGTATGAATGACAGATGCGATCTAAACTATGAAAAACTGTAAAATCTCACCGAGCAACCTGAAAACTGATACCACTTGATAGAGGCGGGGTGTCCCGATCTTTCGATGAGATGATAACTATCGATTTGGTGGAGACGACTTTGACGATCCGACTACAAACGTGCACGACGTTGCGCCTTAGCAATCGCTAAACCAATCTCCTGAGGTTACTGACGATGCCGGAAGCACGGTCAGCCTGACCACGAAGGTCTATTCCTGCAAGCAATC
>NW_021181645.1:0-1274 GCF_002162155.2 Triticum dicoccoides | reverse complement strand
AGACTTGTTTTTCTCGCATCTTTGATAGCCCTTAAATCTTCAGATATTAATATCATTTTGGGTATGGACTGGATGTCAGCTCATCAAGCCAAAATTGATTGCTTCTCTAGGACTGTTCAACTCACCCATCCTTCGGGGAAGATAGTCAATGTCTTGACCCGAATAGCCAAGCGACAATTATATTCTCTTAACGCCAGCCCTTTGCCAGACCTTGAGGACATTCCGGTAGTCCGTGACTTCCCGGATGTTTTTCCAGAGGAATTGCCAGGTGTTCCACCTGACAGGGATGTTGAGTTCGTAATAGACCTCATTCCAGGAACCGTTCCGATTGCTAGAAGACCTTATAAGATGGCACCCCTAGAACTAGCCGAGCTTAAGAAACAACTCGATGAGTCCTTGAAAAGGGGTTTCATCCGACCTAGCTCATCTCCGTGGGCTTGCCCCGTCCTATTCGTCAAGAAGAAGGATGGTACGGACCGGATGGTTGTAGATTACCGACCTGTCAATTTGGTCACAATCAAGAACAAATATCCACTTCCCAGGATCAACGATCTGTATGATCAGCTCGCTGGATCCTCAGTCTTCTCCAAGATGGATTTGAGGTTGGGCTACCATCAAATCAAAATCAGAAACGGGGACATCCCTAAAACGGCCTTTGTTACTCGTTATGGCCAATACGAGTACACCGTCATGTCCTTCGGTTTAACCAACGCTCCAGCCACCTTTTCTCGGTTAATGAACTCAATCTTCATGGAGTATTTGGATAAATTCGTCGTGGTTTACCTCGATGATATACTCATCTACTCCAAGAATGAGGAAGAACATGCCGAACATCTAAGGCTAGTGTTGAAGAAACTTCGAGAGCATCGCCTTTATGCCAAATTTTCTAAATGTGAATTCTGGTTGTCAGAAGTGACCTATCTGGGTCATGTGATATCTGGTAAAGGTATTGCTGTTAACCCTGAGCGAGTTCAAGCCGTCCTTAATTGGACTCCACCTGAATCGGTCAAGCAAGTTCGGAGTTTTCTAGGCTTAGCGAGCTATTGTCGTCGCTTTGTCGAGAACTTCTCCAAGGTTGCTAAACCTCTAACCGAACTCCTCAAGAAAGATAAGAAGTTCGAGTGGACTCCACAATGTGAGCACAGCTTTCAGGAACTGAAAAGACGCCTGACTTCTGCTCCCGTACTGGTACCGCCAGACTTCTCCAAAGACTTTGTTATCTACTGCGACGCCTCGCGACAAGGACTAGGTTGCATCCTTATGCAAGATCGACA
>NW_021181644.1:0-1155 GCF_002162155.2 Triticum dicoccoides | reverse complement strand
CCCCACACGTCAGGTTTGACCCCAGCCAGCCGCAGTTGACCACTGACGTCATGCTGACGTCATGCTGGCGCAATATTTATATTTCTGGATTTAATTTAAATCAGGAAATTCCAGAATATTATTTAAACTTCAAAAATTCATAACTTTTATTCTGTAACTCCAAATCAGACAAATTATATATGAAAAATGATCAGAAAAATCCAATCTATCCATCTGTACTATTTTCATGCATGATCAAACAAGTTAAATTGATGTTTAAAGCAGAACAAGGAAAAGCACTTTAAAAGGCCATACTTGAGTTTGAAATTTGAATCTTTGATTCAAATTGGTTCAAACCCTTCTGGTTTTAGTTGCATTAGCCCAACACACTCATATTGCCATGTTTCATGCATGCATCATATTGTTGCACATTGTTTGGTGATGGTTGTGTATCGGTGTCCTTTGCGACAGGTTCTGCCTCCGAGGATTACCGTGATTACCCTAATGAAGAATCGTATCAGTGCATCGAACCATCAGGCAAGCAACCAACCATTTGATCATATCGATACAATCCCATGTTCTCGCTCCTGCTCTCTTTTACTGCATTAAGACAACGCGTTTCAAACTGTTGTGTGCTACGGTAGTTGAACCCATTTCCTCTGCATGACCTGTCATTGCCACAGTAACTAGATGAAACCCACTAGCATGTGTAGGAGTTGTTTGAGCCATATGTATGTGTTGTTCCTACCTTGCTATGCCTGCTATGCTTAGAGTCGTGTCAGGTTTGGTTCATCTGGGTGATGGGCTAGAGCGAAATGATTATGTCGGTAATGAGAGTGGTGTGGTGAACACGATTGGTAAAGGTATCGATGAGAGGCCATGTAGGAGTACATGGTGGGTTGTTTCATTGAAGCCGACCTTAAGCACTGAGATCTGTATGTGTGATTTAAGAATCAGCTACTACCATGCATTGGGCCCGAAACCAATGGACCCTCTCGGCTTCCTATTCACCCTAGTTCTCCGTCCAGGAGTTGCAAGTAGTTTCTGGTGTTTGTAGCCTACTGGAGGCCGTGGACAGCGCTGACCGTAGGGGTGGGCTGTGATGCGGTAGGTACGTGGCACGGTGTACCGAATACCCGTTAGGTATCTCGGGAACCCTGTTCACATCGTTCGGGG
>NW_021181643.1:0-1041 GCF_002162155.2 Triticum dicoccoides | reverse complement strand
GGTCATCAACACTGGCAGTTTTGGCTGATTCTGGCCCGTTTCATGAACTATTACTCACTGTCTTGGGGTCCCATAGTGATTTCCATGATTAACAAATCCTGGGATGCGTTTACGTGTCGGTCATCAACACTCACAGTTTTGGCCGATTCTAGCCCGTTTCATGGACTATTACTCACTGTTTTGGGGTCCGAGAGTGACTACCACGATTAACAAACCCTGGGATGCGTTTACGTATCGGTCATCAACACTGGCAGTTTTGGCCGATTCTGGCGCATTTCATGGACTATTACTCACTGGTTAGGGGTCATGGAGTGATTACCACGATTAACAAACCCTGGGATGCGTCTATGTGTCGGTCATCAACACTGGCAGTTTTGGCCGATCCTGGCCCGTTTCACGGACTATTACTCACTGTTTTGGGGTCCCAGAGTGATTTCCACGATTAACAAATCTTGGGATGCGTTTACTTGTCGATCATCAACACTGGCAGTTTTGGCCGATTCTGGCCCGTTTCATGGACTATTACTCACTGTTTTGGGGTCCCAGAGTGTTTTCCACGATTAAAAAATCCTGGGATGCGTTTACATGTCGGTCATCAACACTGGCTGTTTTGGCCGATTCTTGCTCGTTTCATGGACTATTGCTCACTGTTTTGGGGTCCCAGAGTGATTACCACGATTAACAAACCCTGGGATGCTATTACGTGCCGGTCATCAACACTGGCAGTTTTGGCTGATTCTGGCCCGTTTCATGAACTATTTACTCACTGTTTTGGGGTCCCGGAGTTATTACCATGATTAACAAACCCTAGGATGCGTATACGTGTTGGTCATCAACACTCGCAGTTTTGGCTTATTCTGGCCCGTTTCATGGACAATTACTCACTCTTTTGGGGTCCCGAAGTGATTACCATGATTAACAAACCCTGGAATGCGTCTACTTGTCGATCATCAACACTGAGAGTTTTGGCCAATTCTGGCCCGTTTCATGGACTATTACTCACTGTTTTGGGGTCCCAGAGTGATTTCCATGATTAACAAA
>NW_021181642.1:0-1035 GCF_002162155.2 Triticum dicoccoides | reverse complement strand
TTAATGACATAAGGGAAAGTCTCAATGAATTCAACCCATTTAGCATGTCTACGATTCAGTTTAGCTTGACTTTTAATATGTTTCAATGATTCATGATCAGAATGTATAACAAATTCTTTGGGCCATAAATAATGTTGCCATGTTTCTAAAGTCCGAACAAGAGCATATAATTCTTTATCATAAGTAGAATAATTCAGACTAGGCCCACTCAATTTTTCAGAAAAGTATGCAACAGGTTTGCCATCTTGTAATAACACACCTCCTAATCCAATTCCACTAGCATCACATTCAAGCTTAAAAGTCTTATTAAAATCAGGAAGTTGGAGTAAAGGAGCATGTGTCAACTTATCTTTCAATACCGTGAAGGCTTCTTCCTGTGCGGTACCCCAAAGAAAAGGCACATCTTTCTTTGTAAGCTCATTGAGAGGTGCAACAATGGTGCTGAAATCTCTCACAAAACGCCTATAGAATCCAGCGAGGCCAAGAAAACTCCTCACTTGTGTGACCGTTTTGGGCTGCGGCCAACTCTCAATAGCTTCAATCTTGGCTTTATCAACTTCAATTCCCTGTGGAGTAACAACATAGCCAAGAAAAGATACTCGATCGGTGCAAAAGGTGCACTTCCCAAGGTTACCAAACAAACATGCATCACGTAGAGCAATAAAAACAGCACGTAAATGTTCCAAATGTTCCTCCAAAGATCTGCTATAAATCAATATGTCATCAAAGTAAACTACCACAAATCGTCCAATGAAAGCACGTAAAACTTCGTTCATTAATCTCATGAAAGTACTAGGTGCATTAGTTAACCCAAAAGGCATGACTAACCACTCATATAATCCAAACTTAGTTTTAAATGCTGTTTTCCATTCATCTCCCAATTTCATACGAATTTGATGGTAGCCACTACGCAAATCAACTTTGGAGAATATTGTAGAGCCACTCAATTCATCAAGCATATCATCTAGCCTAGGAATAGGATGACGATAACGAATAGTAATATTATTAATGCCTCTACAATCAACACACATACGT
>NW_021181641.1:0-926 GCF_002162155.2 Triticum dicoccoides | reverse complement strand
AACTCTACAAATAAAATAAGTCATACAAGCATCATAATACAAGCCAGGGGCCTCGAGGGCTCGAATACAAGTGCTCGATCATAGACGAGTCAGCGGAAGCAACAATATCTGAGTACAGACATAAGTTAAACAAGTTGCCTTAAGAAGGCTAGCACAAACTGGGATACAGATCGAAAGAGGCGCAGGCCTCCTGCCTGGGATCCTCCTAAACTACTCCAGGTCGTCGTCAGCGGGCAGCACGTAGTAGTAGGCACCTCCGGTGTAGTAGGGGTCGTCGTCGACGGTGGCGTCTGGCTCCTGGACTCCAGCATCTGGTTGCGACAACCAGGTAGAAGGGAAAAGGGAAAAGAGGGAGAAAAGCAACCGTGAGTACTCATCCAAAGTACTCGCAAGCAAGGAGCTACACTACATATGCATGGGTATATGTGTAAGGAGGCCATATCGGTGGATTGAACTGCAGAATGCCAAAAGAAGAGGGGGATAGCTAATCCTGTCGAAGACTACGCTTCTGGTAGCCTCCGTCTTGCAGCATATAGAAGAGAGTAGATTGTAGTCCTCCAAGTAGCATCTCCAAGTAGCATATCCAGGTAGCATCTCCAGTAGCATCGCATAGCATATTCCTACCCGGCGATCCTCTCCTCGTCGCCCTGCGGAAAAGCGATCACCGGGTTGTCTGTGGAACTTGGAAGGGTGTGTTTTATTAAGTATCCGGTTCTAGTTGTCATAAGGTCAAGGTACAACTCCAAGTCGTCCTGTTACCGAAGATCACGGCTATTCGAATAGATTAACTTCCCTGCAGGGGTGCACCACATAACCCAACACGCTCGATCCCATTTGGCCGGACACACTTTCCTGGGTCATGCCCGGCCTCGGAAGATCAACACGTCGCAGCCCCACCTAGGCTCAACAGAGAGGCCAGCACGCCG
>NW_021181640.1:0-1095 GCF_002162155.2 Triticum dicoccoides | reverse complement strand
GTGAACGCCCCCGATCCTGAAGAGGGGGAGTGGAACGAGCGGGCCGACTGGGGGAGGGGTGGTTTGCCCCGATCTAGAAATCGGGGGGAGTGGGGGAGCGAGCGAGAGAGAGTGGGGGTCGGGGTAGTGAGGGAGAGGGGCTAGGGTTTCTGGCTCCCGGTGGGGAGTAGTAGCGGGCGCGGTTGGGCCGGCCTGGCGGCCCAGTAGCCTGCTGGGCCAAGGCCCAGCTAGGGGGGGGGGTCCTTTTACTTTGTTTTGTTTTTGTTTTAATCATGTTTAGTTTTTTCTTTTTATTTATTTTCTTTCCTGTTTTAAATCATTTTAAATTATCTAGGCACTTTATAAAAATGTGTTTATTACACCATATTTACTTAAGCAAAATATGGCACCGCCCGAACATTTTTGTTTTCACTTTTAAAAACTTTTGTTGTTTGCCATTAATTTAAATTTGAATTTTGAAGCGGTTTTGAATTAACGCGAGATTTAAAAACAGTAACCGTGGTGACATGGCATCGTTAACATGGGATTACTGTAGCATGATTATCCGGGCGTCACAATTCTCCTCCACTACAAGAAATCTCGTCCCGAGATTTAAGCGGTGGAGTAAGGGAGGGGGGGAAGGTGTTGGTAGCGAAAAACCTAACGAGTCTTCTCGGTCTTGGCTGCCCTTTCGAAGAGGTTGATCCCTTTCGTTGATGTCTTCATTTCTTTATTCCAAAGCATCATGATGAAGTTGTCGTCCTTTCTTCAGGGAACTCCATCATACTTACTAATAGGTAAGTGACAGCTCTACAATGATAGGATGTTATAAGGGAAATTCATCTGGGGGTATCCCAAGAATGAACTTATGAGTATCTCTCGAGTTGAACAAATGACACACATCGAGAGCAAAGTAAGACAGTGCGATAAGAAGTTTCAAGCGGATAGGCAATCGTTCATTGCCTGAAGCAGAGTGCGAAAGGGGTTCAGAGCAACGGGAATAAGTATTGTGTCCGATACCAAAATAGATCACTTGGGACGGTGGCCCGTGAATTACATACGAGGCCGCACGCGAGGAACAACCTTGGGAAGAGGGGGTGCAGGAGAGTCAGGTTT
>NW_021181639.1:0-1364 GCF_002162155.2 Triticum dicoccoides | reverse complement strand
CGGAGCATGACCATAAAACATATCTCTCATATAAATCGAACAACCATTATTCTCAGACTTAAATGAGTAGCCATCTCGTATTAAACGAGATCCAGATACAATGTTCATGCTCAAACTTGGCACTAAATAACAATTATTGAGGTTTAAAACTAATCCCGTAGGTAAATGTAGAGGCAGCGTGCCGACGGCGATCACATCGACTCTGGAACCATTCCCGACGCGCATCGTCACCTCGTCCTTTGCCAGTCTCCGTTTATTCCGCAGCTCCTGCTGTGAGTTACAAATATGAGCAACGGCACCGGTATCAAATACCCAGGAGTTACTACGATTACTGGTAAGGTACACATCAATCACATGTATATCAAATATACCTTTGGTGTTGCCGGCCTTCTTATCCGCTAAGTATTTGGGGCAGTTCCGCTTCCAGTGACCCTTCCCCTTGCAATAAAAGCACTCAGTCTCAGGCTTGGGTCCATTCTTCGACTTCTTCCCGGTAACTGGCTTACCAGGCGCGGCAACGTCTTTGCCGTCCTTCTTGAAGTTCTTCTTACCCTTGCCCTTCTTGAACTTAGTGGTCTTATTGACCATCAACACTTGATGTTCTTTCTTGATTTCAGCCTCTGCTGACTTCAGCATCGAGAACAATTCAGGAATGGTCTTTTCCATTCCTTGCATGTTGCAGTTCATCACAAAGCTCTTGTAGCTTGGTGGGAGCGACTGGAGGATTCTGTCAATGACCGCCTCATCTGGGAGGTTAATGTTCAGCTGGGTCATACGGTTGTGCAACCCAGACATCTTCAGGATGTGCTCACTGACAGAACTGTTTTCCTCCATCTTACAACTGTAGAACTTGTCGGAGACATCATATCTCTCGACCCGGGCATGAGCTTGGAAAACTAGTTTGAGCTCTTCGAACATCTCATATGCTCCGTGATGCTCAAAACGCTTTTGGAGCCCCGGTTCTAAGCTGTAAAGCATGCCGCACTGAACGAGGGAGTAATCATCAGCGCGAGTTTGCCAAGCATTCATAATGTCTTGGTTCTCTGGGACGGGAGCGTCACCTAGCGGTCCTTCTAGGACATATTGTTTCCTGGCAGCTATGAGGATGATCCTCAGGTTCCGGACCCAGTCCGTATAGTTGCTGCCATCATCTTTCAGCTTGGTTTTCTCTAGGAACGCGTTGAAGTTCATGTTGACATTAGCGTTGGCCATTGATCTACAAGACATATTTGCAAAGGTTTTAGACTAAGTTCATGATAATAAAGTTCTAATCAAATTATGAACTCCCACTTAGATTAGACATCCCTTTAGTCATCTAAGTGTTACACGATCCGAGTCGACTAGCCCGTGTCCGATCATCACGT
>NW_021181638.1:0-1774 GCF_002162155.2 Triticum dicoccoides | reverse complement strand
CTAGCCGCCCCCTCTACCGGAGCCGAGACGCTCCGCCGCACGGACTCGTCGCCGGCGAAGCCCCGGTGACCAAATGGCCCCGCGCGTGCGTCCGTTGCACTCGCAACGACCCGTGGAGCAACGCTAGCGTGGCAGCTAGCTTGTTTGCAAGCTGCAGCGCTAACCCCGCACCCACCCGAGCTCCGGCCGCCGCCTCGGGCTCCATTCCGGCGAACCCCGGCCACCCCCGCACCTCCCGTTGGCCCCCCTAGATGCGCACGGGCACGGGCTACCTTCTGGTGCCCTTCGCACGTCCAGCCGCCGCCCGTAGCGCAACCCCGGTGAACTTCCGCCGCGTTTCGGGTCGCCGCCGGCCGAACTCCGGTGGCCAGTGATGTGGCGCTGTCATTAGCCACTAATGACGCGCTAACCAACCCCCTAGGCCACTGACAGCGGGCCCCACCCCTGGTCAAACCCCAGTCAGCGCTGGGTTTGACCGGGATTAGCTCATGTGTCACTGACGTGTGGCCCCCACACGTCAGGTTTGACCGAGCCAGCCCAGTTGACCCTGCTGACGTCACTGTGACGTGGGGCTGACGCAATAAGTATTTTCTGGATTTAATATTATTCAGGAAATTTCAGAAAATAGCTAAAACTTCAATAAATCATAGAAAATTAACCGTAACTCCAAATTAAATAATTTATATATGAAAAATTATCAGAAAAATTCAAGGAATCCATCTGTACCATTTTCATGCATGTTAGAACAACTTATAGCTGCTGTTTAGCACAAATCATATAAAGGGCATTTAAATATCCACATATGGAGTTTGAATTTGAATCTTGGATTCAAACCAATTCCATTTAATCTGGTTTTAGTTGCATTAGCCCAACACACATTCATTTTGCCATGTCATGATCATGCATCATATTGTGCATTGCATTGATTGTGTTCCCTTCTGTGTTGCCGGTATTTGTCCCCTCTCGATAGACGTGATACCGATGATGTGATCGTTGACACTGATGAAGACTCAATGTTATCTTCAGAAGTGCCAGGCAAGCAAAACCCCTTTGTTCATTCCGATACAATCCTACTCTCTCGCTCCTGCTCTCCATTAATGCATTAGGACAACACCGATTCATCTGTTACTTGCTGCGGTAGCTGAACCCCCTTTATCCTTTGCATGACCTGTCATTGCCACAGTAAATAGATGAAACCCACTAGCATGAGTAGGAGTTGTTTGAGCCCTGATGTGCCTACTCATTCATGTTTGTTTGTCATGCCTGCTACTGCTTAGAGTTGAGTCAGGTCTGATTCATCGGGGATGAATCAGAGGTGTGTGAACATGTCCTACTGTGTGTGAGCTAAGTGTGTGAACACGATTTCGTAAAGGTAGCGGTGAGAGGCCATGTAGGAGTACATGGTGGGTTGTCTCATTGCAGCCGTCCTCAGGAACTGAGTTCTGTGTTTGTGATCCATGATTCAGCTACTACCACGCATTGGGCCCGAAACCAATGGACCCTCTCGGCTTCTTGATCACCCTTGTCCTCTGTCCAGGAGTTGCAAGTAGTTTCTGGTGTTTGTAGTATGCTGGAGGCCGTGGGCAGCGCTGACCGTAGGGGTGGGCTGTGATGCGGTAGGCACGTGGCACGGTGTACCGGGCGCCCGTTTGGTGTCTCGGGAACCCTGTTCACATCGTTTGGGGCTGTGAGCGAAACTCCGGCCGGATCTCCTCATGGATGGAACCCGAATAGGCGATAAACCTGGACTAGAGACTCGAGTGTTTAGGCAGGC
>NW_021181637.1:0-1084 GCF_002162155.2 Triticum dicoccoides | reverse complement strand
TGCCTGCCTGCGAAGTTCACGTGCATAGTCGTTAGGCAGATTCTTCGCGGCTTGGGACGGTGTGCTCAAAAATGACTTAGCCCACTTCTTTTGCTCATCAGAAAATACTGGCTTGGGCTCGGGCTCTCTTTTCTTCTTGCAGTCCGCCTTCCATTTCTCCAAATCAGCAGCCGCGGCCGCGTCGACTTCCTCGGCACTACGTTCCCAAGGCCTTGTGGGGAGAGGCTTCAGTGATGGCTCCGGTACCTTTGTGGTCTTAGGTACATAAGGGTCCGGGTTAATAATCCAGGACTGCTTCTGCTTCTTTGCCGGAGGTGGATTGGGGGGCGGCGTCTGATCACCTGCCGGACGAGGACTGGGGGGCGGCGGCTGATCACCCGCCGGACGTTGTGGACTGGGGGGCGGCGTCGGCTGACGTGATGGAGGTGTAGGTGAACCGCCACCACCACCACCACCACCACCACCGCCACCGCCACCACCACCACCGTAGGGGGGTGGACTTGTTGTCCTTGGCGCCTCGCCTGGAAACTTGATAAACTTCTTTTGCCATAAAATGAAATGGCGCTTGACATCTCCAAGTCTTTTCTCCCCTTCAGGTGTAGCAATGTCAATCTCCAGGTCCTCAAACCCTTGGACTATGTCCTCCACCGTGACACGAGCATAGCCATCTTGAATGGGGTTGTTGTGGTGGAGTGCTCCAGGTAAACATGGTAAAGCACTGCCAATGGCTACCTTCATGGACATGTTCCCGATAGGATAATACAGATGACATTCTTTCATCTCCTTTATATCGTCCACGGGGTAGCGAGGAGGCTCCGGTGAAGTAATTTCGACCACCAGAGGCTCCGGTGCAGTAATTTCGACCACCAGAGGCTCCGGTGCAGTAATTTCGATCGTCGGTGCATCTGCACCAGCCGGTGGGGCCTCCGTGGAAGCCACGCTGCTTCTCCGCTGCTGGCTTCCGAGATCCGCTGGATGATCTTCATGCTGCACCCGAGCTGCATCTCTTTCGGCTACTAGTACACTCATGGTTTTCTTCATCACATCCATTTCCGATGCCAACCGCGCCACAACATCTGCTTCC
>NW_021181636.1:0-1540 GCF_002162155.2 Triticum dicoccoides | reverse complement strand
CCAGCAACTTTCCAAATCCCTTGTCAGATACACCATTCTCTGCCTTCCATTGCAGCAATTCCAGTGTGGTGCCCAGCTTTTTCTTGTCACCTATGCAATTCGGGTACAACAATTTTTTGTGATCCTCTAACATGCGCTGCAACTTCTTCTTCTCCAAATCACTTGCGCAGTTTCTCTTTGCATCGGCAATGGCCTGACCTAGATCATCAACGGGCTCATCTGATGCCTCTTCTTCAGATTCTTCCCGCATTACCGGCTCAGCTTCTTCCCCCATTGTTGTATCATCGTATTCAGGGAACCCATGGCCAGGATAGTTGTCGTCGTCCTCTTCTTCTTCATTGTCTTCCATCATAACCCCTCTTTCTCCGTGCTTGGTCCAAACATTATAGTGGGGCATGAAACCGGACTCAAACAGGTGGACGCGAATGGTTCTCGACGTAGAGTAATTGCGACCACTCTTACAGCCAGCATATGGACAAGGCATAAAACCATTCGCCTGCTTGTTTGCCTCAGCCGCAAGCAGAAAAGTATGCACGCCCTCAACGAACTGGGGAGAGCATCGGTCATCTTACATCCATTGCCGGCTCATCTTCATTACACAACACCGAATAGACCAAATTAATACAAATTCATACATAAAGTTCATACAACACTTAAATGCAACAAGTTTTCCGTTTCGACAATTTTTTAAAATCACAAAATTCCAAAGGGAAAATAGAGTTTTTGGACGTTTTTTAGACGTTTTTAGCGATTAGTGCTAGGGTTTAGATTTCAGAGTTTAGGGTTAGGTTTTATGGTTTAAGCCCTTAGTTTTTACTGTTTAGCATAGAGTTTCCGACGTTTTAAGTCCCGGGTTTAGGGTTTAGGACAATTTTTGAAATGACAAAATTGTAAAAGGAAAAAAAGATATGCTCTAATTTATGTTTTTTTGAATTTTGGTTAAATCTTGTCAAACCGGTCAAACAACTGATTCAAGCGCAATGCACCACATATCGGGCAAGCGTTCAAATCCTCGTACTCACCGCGGTAGAGGATGCAATCATTAGGGCATGCATGTATCTTCTGCACCTCTAACCCTAGAGGGCAGACAGCCTTCTTTGCTTCGTACGTACTCTTGGGAAATTCGTTGTCCTTTGGAAGCATATCCTTTGTCATTACCAGCAACTTTCCAAATCCCTTGTCAGATACACCATTCTCTGCCTTCCATTGCAGCAATTCCAGTGTGGTGCCCAGCTTTTTCTTGTCACCTATGCAATTCGGGTACAACAATTTTTTGTGATCCTCTAACATGCGCTGCAACTTCTTCTTCTCCAAATCACTTGCGCAGTTTCTCTTTGCATCGGCAATGGCCTGACCTAGATCATCAACGGGCTCATCTGATGCCTCTTCTTCAGATTCTTCCCGCATTACCGGCTCAGCTTCTTCCCCCATTGTTGTATCATCGTATTCAGGGAACCCATGGCCAGGATAGTTGTCGTCGTCCTCTTCTTCTTCATTGTCTTCCATCATAACCCCTCTTTCTCCGTGCTTGGTCCAAACA
>NW_021181635.1:0-2829 GCF_002162155.2 Triticum dicoccoides | reverse complement strand
TTTTTAGACAAGTTTCTAAACGCATTGGCACTTCCTTTTGAAGGAAATTCGAGAGATTATGTTGCTTATAGACATTAGCCCCCCTTGTAGGGACAAACGTACCTTTCTGCAGATGCTTTACGATCCGGGCAATCTCATTTGGCCGTAAATTGAAGAAAATCCAGCGGCTATATGCCTTATTCTCCTTGTTTTCGCCGGATGGCATGCTGTAACTCATGCGCGTGAAAGCCAAGAACGAAAGGGCATTCCTAGCATCGCTCAATATATATGTGGAAACGATATCTCCTCTATAAAGGACAAGAAATTTTGGGGCAATCAGGCAAAAAGCGCACGAGAAAACGAAGTACTTTCAAGTACTGCCATAGAATGGAGAGATGTTCACTAAAACGGTCATAATTTTGTCATTCGGAGTCCGTGTCGGACCCACAAGTACTCAAACAGCTGGCGGCGAGCGCGCGAATCCAGAAAATACTCCGCGCTTGCGCCAGGAGGCCCGGAGTGCCCTCAAATATGGCCTTAAGCAGGACTTTTTGGCCCTGAAAGTCAAAGAACATCATTCGTCGCTGTTTTTTAGACAAGTTTCTGAACGCATTGGCACTTCCTTTTGAAGGAAATTCGAGAGATTATGTTGCTTATAGACATTAGCCCCCCTTGTAGGGACAAACGTACCTTTTTGCAGATGCTTTATGATCCGGGCAATCTCATTTGGCCGTAAATTGAAGAAAATCCAGCGGCTATATGCCTTATTCTCCTTGTTTTCGCCGGAGGGCATGCTGTAACTCATGCGCGTGAAAGCCAAGAACGAAAGGGCATTCCTGGCATCGCTCAATATATATGTGGAAACGATATCTCCTTTATAGAGGACAAGAAATTTTGGGGCAATCAGGCAAAAAGCGCACGAGAAAATGAAGTACTTTCAAGTACTGCCATAGAATGGAGAGATGTTCACTAAAACGGTCATAATTTTGTCATTCGGAGTCCGTGTCGGACCCACAAGTACTCAAACAGCTGGAGGCGAGCGCGCGAATCCAGAAAATACTCCCCGCTTGCGCCAGGAGGCCCGGAGTGCCCTCAAATATGGCCTTAAGCAGGACTTTTTGGCCCTGAAAGTCAAAGAACATCATTCATCACTGTTTTTCAGACAAGTTTCTGAACCCATTGGCACTTCCGTTTGAAGGAAATTCGAGAGATTATGTTGCTTATAGACATTAGCCCCCCTTGTAGGGACAAACGTACCTTTCTGCAGATGCTTTATGATCCGGGCAATCTCATTTGGCCGTAAATTGAAGAAAATCCAGCGGCTATATGCCTTATTCTCCTTGTTTTCGCCGGATGGCATGCTGTAACTCATGCGCGTGAAAGCCAAGAACGAAATGGCATTCCTGGCATTGGTCAATATATATGTGGAAACGATATCTCCTCTATAGAGGACAAGAAATTTTGGGGCAATCAGGCAAAAAGCGCACAAGAAAATGAAGTACTTTCAAGGACTGCCATAGAATGGAGAGATGTTCACTAAAACGGTCATAATTTGGTCATTCGGAGTCCGTGTCAGACCCACAAGTACTCAAACTGCTCGCGGCGAGCGCGCGAATCCAGAAAATACTCCCCGCTTGTGCCAGGAGGCTTGGAGTGCACTAAAATACGGCCTTAAGCAGGACTTTTTGGCCCTGAAAGTCAAAGAACATCATTCATCGCTGTTTCTCAGACAAGTTTCTGAACCCATTGGCACTTCCTTTTGAAGGAAATTCGAGAGATTATGTTGCTTATAGACATTAGCCCTCCTTGTAGGGACAAACGTACCTTTCTGCAGATGCTCTATGATCCGGGCAATCGCATTTGGCCGTAAATTGAAGAAAATCCAGCGGTTATATGCCTTATTCTCCTTGTTTTCGCCGGATGGCATGCTGTAACTCACGCGCGTGAAAGCCAAGAACAAATGGGCATTCCTGGCATCGGTCAGTATATATGTGGAAACGATATCTCCTCTATAAAGGACAAGAAATTTTGGGGCAATCAGGCAAAAAGCGCACGAGAAAATGAAGTACTTTCAAGTACTGCCATAGAATGGAGAGATGTTCACTAAAACGGTCATAATTTTGTCATTCGGAGTCCGTGTCGGACCCACAAGTACTCAAACAGCTCGCGGCGAGCGCGCGAATCCAAAAAATACTCCCCGCTTGCGCCAGGAGGCCTGGAGTGCCCTCGAATACGTCCTTAAGCGGGACTTTTTGGCCCTGAAAGTCAAAGAACATCATTCGTCGTTGTTTTTTAGACAAGTTTCTTAACCCATTGGCACTTCCTTTTGAAGGAAATTGTAGAGATTATGTTGCTTATAGACATTAGCCCCCCTGGTAGGGACAAACGTGATAGAGGCGAGGGTGTCCCGATCTTTCGATGAGATGATAACTATCGATTTGGTGGAGACGACTTTGACGATCCGACTACAAACGTGCACGACGTTGCGCCTTAGCAATCATTAAACCAATCTCCTGAGGTTACTGACGATGCCGGAAGCACAGTCAGCCTGACCACGAAGGTCTATTCCTGCAAGCAATCGAAGAACGAGCAAGAATATGATAAAGCAATCTGAATATTGCAAATATATATGAGGTATTGATAATGGTGGGGATCCGTAAGCGGTCTTGGTCTGGTCGTTGGACACAAACGAAGTACACGAAGTTGCAATGGCTAACTTTTAACTAAACAAATCCCAAGGAAAAGCTACTAGATGGATCTACTTATATAGGAGCAAGGGGTGGCGGCCAAGGAGGTGGGAGGACGTCCCAAGGCAGCCTAAAACTAAATCTAGGTCGTACAAGGCCAATG
>NW_021181634.1:0-1499 GCF_002162155.2 Triticum dicoccoides | reverse complement strand
AGTGGGGTCCACTGGTCAGTGACTGGGGCTGATTAGTGTCGCTGACATGTGGGCCCAGTCAACAGCCACGTCAGCTTAGTCAAAGCTGACGCGTGGGGCCACTAGGATTAGTTAAAAACTAAACAGAAACTAATCTAGGATTAATTAGCAGGTGGGGCCCTGCTGTCAGTGTCACAGGGTTAATTAGCAGGGTCAAATCCCGGGTCAGTGGGGTCAAACCCACCGGCGACATGACGCCGGCGAGGCCCGAGACGGCGGCGCGAGCCGGAAATGCGCTACAGGGCACGGGCGAGGCTGTGCTTGGGCTCGTTGGAGAGCCCTTGCTGGTGCGCATCGAATGGTGGTGGTGGCCGTGCCTGTGGTGGCCGGTACCGACGACGGCGAGCTCGTGAGCGGCGGCCGGAGTTCGGCCAACGGCGGGTTAGGCGATGCAGGGCGCTAGGGGAGGCGTTGGTGCGTGCTACGTGCTCCTGGTGAGGTGTGGAGCACGATGGTGTGCCCGGCTTCGAGCCACAGTGGCTCTGGCCACGACGACGAGGCACGGCGGCGGCGAGCTTCGGCCGTGGTGGAAGATGGAGCTAGGGGACGAAATCAGGTGCGGGGAGTGAGGGGAAGAGAAGAGGAGCTCACGGGGAGTCGGACGAGACGCTGAGTGGGATCGGGGACGTCCTGTCGGCGGCGAATCGAACGGCGGCGATTGCCGGCCGTGGCGATGAAGATGGCGGTGATGGCGTGGCTACAGGGCACCCGGCGTCGCATGCGTCGTGGTGGAGCTTCATGGGGTCGGGACGGAGCTCAGGGGTGTGGAGAGGGAGCGAGGGGGTGGCTGTGGCCGCGAGGGAGCTCGTCGGTGACGGCGGCTCCGTTCGGTCCAGGCGGGAGAGAGGGAGCAGAGGAGGGAGGGTCGAGGGGGGAGAGTGAGCGAAACGGTCAGCGGGATCGGGACGGCCTGCAGGAGTCGTCCACGCGGCCAGGGGCTCGTCGGCAAGCAGGAGGTGGCCGCGCGGCCGTGCGCGTGCGAGCACGCAGCTGCTTCGGGGCGAGGGGAGGAAGACGACGAAGGTCTGCAGTGGTGGGCTGGGCCGGCTTCTGCTGGGCCACCAGGTGGGGCGCTAGGTGGCTGCAGGTAAGTGGCCCAGGTAGGCTTCTGTTCCTTTTTTATTTCTGTTCTGTTTTTCTTTTATTTAATCTGTTTTGCCACTGTTTTGAATTTGAAAATAATTCAAACAATGCCAAAACTCCTCTGAAAATATTTATGCTGCTTAAGGACTTTTCCAAAAGCTTATAAAATATTTCAGGGGTATTTGAAATTATATTCTAATTATATGAATATAATTCAAATTCAAATAGCTAATGAATTAAATCCAAAGTCCCAAAAATAAATCCTTAAAAATGTTCAATATTTTGGTTGGGACCAGAACCCTTACCAAAAATTATCAAACATTTAAGAAGAGCACTTTGGAGCAATGAATGAGATTTCTAGGGTTTTTGCCCCTCTT
>NW_021181633.1:0-997 GCF_002162155.2 Triticum dicoccoides | reverse complement strand
TCAGGGTGCCAGCGATAACCCAGATAGGTCATCATATCAGCTAGCACAGCAGGTGATCCTGAGGCACCAATGGCCGCAGTGTGGCGCACGACCTGCCTCGCGGGTTCCATCTGAAAACAAAGATGTTTCAATGGAGTCAAATGACAACACGGGCACTATTCAAAATGCTATCCTGCAAAATAACTATGGCTTATCCAACTTTGGGGTGAACGTGGTAACGGGATCCTAAAGTCAGAGTTAGTAATTTCGTTTAACCCGAGTAGAAAAGAGTTCAGAGTCCCAGAGTAAAGGTTGAGGAGTAAAAGATCCTAGTACCACCCAATGGCGACGTGGGCCCGGAAGGCTCACAGCCAAGTTAGTAAAAGTTTTGTAACGTCTAGACTCGACTTCGGCCAAGGAGTGTGGAAGGGGGATTCCTACAGGCAGTCGGCTCTGATACCAACTTGTGACGCCCCCGATTCAATCGTACACTAATCATACACGCAAACATGTACGATCAAGATCAGGGACTCACGGGAAGATATCACAACACAACTCTATAAATAAAAATAAGTCATACAAGCATCATAATACAAGCCAGGGGCCTCGAGGGCTCGAATACAAGTGCTCGATCATAGACGAGTCAGCGGAAGCAACAATATCTGAGTACAGACATAAGTTAAACAAGTTGCCATAAGATGGCTAGCACAAACTGGGATACAGATCGAAAGAGGCGCAGGCCTCCTGCCTGGGATCCTCCTAACTACTCCTGGTCGTCGTCAGCGGGCAGCACGTAGTAGTAGGCACCTCCAGTGTAGTAGGGGTCGTCGTCGACGGTGGCGTCTGGCTCCTGGACTCCAGCATCTGGTTGCGACAACCAGAAAGGAAGGAAAAGGGGAAAAAGGGGGGAGAAAGCAACCGTGAGTACTCATCCAAAGTACTCGCAAGCAAGGAACTACACTACATATGCATGGGTATATGTGTAAGGAGGCCATATCAGTGGACTGAACTGCAGAAT
>NW_021181632.1:0-991 GCF_002162155.2 Triticum dicoccoides | reverse complement strand
GTACTCCTACATGGCCTCTCATCGATACCTTTACCAAATCGTGTTCACCACACCACTCTCATTTCCGACATAATCATTTCACTCTAGCCATCACCCAGATGAACCAGACCTGACACGACTCTAAGCATAGCAGGCATAGCAAGGTAGGAACAACACATACATATGGCTCAATCAACTCCTACACATGCTAGTGGGTTTCATCTAGTTACTGTGGCAATGACAGGTCATGCAGAGGAAATGGGTTCAACTACCGTAGCACACAGCAGTTTGAAACGCGTTGTCTTAATGCAGTAAAAGAGAGCAGGAGCGAGAACATGGGATTGTATCGATATGATCAAATGGTTAGTTGCTTGCCTGATGGTTCGATGCACTGATACGGTTCTTCGTTAGGGTAATCACGGTACTCCTCGGAGGCAGAACCTGTCGCAAAGGACACCGATACACAACCATCACCAAACAATGTGCAACAATATGATGCATGCATGAAACATGGCAATATGAGTGTGTTGGGCTAATGCAACTAAAACCAGAAGGGTTTGAACAAATTTGAATAAGAGATTCAAACTTCAAACTCAAACATGGCCTTTTAAAGTGCTTTTCCTTGTTCTGCTTAAAACATCAATTTAACTTGTTTGATCATGCATGAAAATAGTACAGATGGATAGATTGGATTTTTCTGATCATTTTTCATATATAATTTGTCCAATTTGGAGTTACAGAATAAAAGTTATGAATTTTTGAAGTTTAAATAATATTCTGGAATTTCCTGATTTAAATTAAATCCAGAAAATCAATTACTGCGTCAGCCTGACGTCAGTGTGACGTCAGCAGGTCAACGGAACAGGTCTGGGTCAAACCTGACAGTGGGTCCCGCATGTCAGGGTGGTTATTTTAATTAAGATTTAATTAAAACTAATCCTGTATAATTAACAGGGCTGGGCCCCACCTGTCATTGACTCAGGGGAGTCAACCAGGGCCCACCCGTGGTCAA
>NW_021181631.1:0-1145 GCF_002162155.2 Triticum dicoccoides | reverse complement strand
GAAAAGGAAGAAAACAGGAAGAAGGAAGAAGGAAGAAGAAGAAGAAAGGAATAGAGGACAAGAAGAAAAAATAGAATTTTTTTTGATTTTTTCTTCTTCTCCTCTATTCCTTTCTTCTTCTCCTCTTCTTTTTCTTCTTTTTCCTTCTTCTTATTTATTTCTCCTCTTCTTTTCCTCTCCTCTTCTTCTCCTTTTCTTCCTCTTCTTATTTTCCTTTTCCCTCTCATTCTTTTTCTTCTTCTTCTTCCTTCTTCCTTCTTCCTCTTTTCTTCCTTCTTCCTCTTTTTTTCCTTTTCCTTATTTTACTTTTTCCTCTACACTAACCTAATTAAAATGCACTAACCTAAAATCGATATCTACTAACAACCTAAATAAAAAATTAATACATATATGAAAAAACATATATAAACAAAAAAATGCTATGAACATTATATTCATACATACATAGCCACATCCATTCATCATATAGCTACCACATACATATATACATTAATTATATATATGAAAAAATGCAATGAACAAATAAATACACATGTATGTATGAAAAAAAAGCACTGAATAGAGAGCCTCGACGGCGGCGGCTCACAACGGGGGCTGCCGGCGAGGGCGTCGGCAACGACCAAGGCGGGCCGGGGCAGGGGCGTGGCCGGCGAGGGCGACGGCGGCGGCGGCGGCGAGGGCGTCGGCGACGACCACGACGGGCCGGGTCAGGGGCATGGCCGGCGACGACGGCGACGATGACGGCGACGACAGGCGCAGGCGGGCGTTGTCGGCGGGGGCGGCCGGCGGGCGGCCGGCGGCGTCGGGGCAGCGCCTGGCGGCGACGGGGCAGGGGCGACGACGGGGGCGCACGGACGGCGTCGGGGCGACGCGCGGACAGTGTCTGGCCGGCGTGCGGCGTCGGGGCAGCGGACGGCGTCGATCTGGGCAGCCTAGTGGCGTCGATGGCAACTAGCGATGTGTTCGTCAAATTTTCCTAAGTGCTGTATATATAGCAAGAGCATTGGTCCCGATTCGTGAAACTAACCGGGAACAATGCCCCCTTTAGTCCCGGTTGGTGCCACCAACCGGGACCAAAGGCCTATTTTCAGCAGCCCAAAGGGCGGGAAGCGGCGGCCTTTGGTCCCGGTTGGTGGCACCAACTG
>NW_021181630.1:0-2862 GCF_002162155.2 Triticum dicoccoides | reverse complement strand
AGCAACCTGGAAATCTGATACCACTTGATAGAGGCGGGGTGTCCCGTCTTTCGATGAGATGATGGATATCGCTTTGGTGGAAGTCGACTTTGATGATCCGACTACGAACGTGCGAGGACGTCGCGCCTTAGCAATCGCTAAACCAACTCCGAGAGGTTATCGACCACGCCGGAGCATGATCAACCTGACCACGAGGGTCTGTTTCCTGCGAGCAAACGAAGAACAAGCAAGAAACTGAGATTGCAATCTGGATATTGCGAATATAAGATGAAAGCTTTATTGATCAAGGTGGGGTTCTGTGACGCCTTTGTCTGGTCGTTGAACACAAACGAAGTACGCGAAGTTGCAGCTATGGTGAACTTTTAATCTAAACAAAACCCAAAGTCTAAACGATGCCCTAAGGGCTGTATATATGGAGGAAGAGGGGGGAATTTCGTGGCCCTTGGTGGAGGGGTCCGAAATCAACCCTATCTCTTGTTTCCCCACACATACAGACTCTAAAAATAGCCTATACTTATGTATTTCGAAATTGCATGGGCCTGGCCCAATAATAAGGTGACGCAGCACCTATAATAACCTCGGGACGAAATTTATGAAGTGGCATCTTGTATATTTCGTCCAAGGCTTCATGCTCCCATTATGGTGGCTTCAAAGTCCTGAAATCATCACTTGTAACTCCGTTCTTGTTCCCCTTGCGCATGCCATCATCTCCATGCTTGTTCTTGCTCCAATGTTCATCCTTCTCCAAGCTAGGCCCTTTATTTGTAAGCAAAACAAATGTATCCAATTTAGGCAGCATCATATTCTCATGAACATTAGAATCATAACCAAGAAACGAAAGTACCTGGTAATTTAGTTGGTGTGCGCGAGCTCTAGTAATTGGTCCAGTATGTATAGCAGCAGGGCCTGTGGGTGTAACAATTGTATTGATGTCCTCATCACAGGCATTGGCGCGGACTACTTTTTTGCAGGTCGACCTTCATCATGGACACCACGTGCATCATCTACTTCCACACGTTCTGCTACACCGGCGGCTCCGTCGGCTGCCACCTCCAACCGTGATACAATAAAGCAGGCACAATCACCACTATCTGCCAAGAGCACACCTTCTGGGCCTGCAAAGAGCTCTTCTTCATCCATGGCATCAACAGGGCAAACACATGATATTATTTGTCGACGTTGCAAGGGTGGAGGTCATTATGCGAAAGAATGCCCATCTAAGCGTGTGATGATTGTTACTGAGGATGGTGGGTATGAGTCTGCTAGTGACTATGATGAGGAGACTTTGGCTCTTATTACACGTGACGAACACGGTGGAGACGATTCTGATCATGAGACGCAATACATGGCTCCTGAAGATGCTGACAGGTATGAATGTTTAGTTGCTCAGCGTGTTTTGAGTGTGCAGGTTACACAAGCTGAGCAAAATCAGAGGCATAATTTGTTCCATACAAAGGAAGTTGTGAAGGAACGTTCTGTTCACGTGATCATAGATGGAGGGAGCTGCAATAACTTGGCTAGCATGGAGATGGTGGAGAAGCTATCTCTCACCACAAGACCACATCCACATCCTTACTACATCCAATGGTTCAACAACAGCGGCAAGGTTAAGGTAACACGTACTGTTCGTGTGCATTTTAGTATCTCTACATATGCTGATTATGTTGATTGTGATGTGGTACCTATGCAAGCATGTTCCTTATTACTTGGTAGACCATGGCAATTTGATAAAAATTCTGTACACCATGGTAGAAACAATCAGTATACTCTTGTTCATAACGATAAAAATATTACTTTGCTTCCTATGACTCCTGATTCCATTTTGATATTGATAGAGCTAATAAAGCAAAACAGGAGACAAATAAGAGTGAAAATCAGATTGTGGCAAAAGAATTTGAGCACCAAATGAAGCCTAATAATAAACCATCTACTGTTGTTTCTGAAATTAAATTGAAAAGTGCATGTTTACTTGCCACCAAATCTGATATTGATGAGCTAGATTTCAGCAAATCTGTTTGCTATGCCTTTGTGTGCAAAGAGGCATTATTTTCATTCGAGGACGTGCCTTCCTCTTTGGCCCCTGCTGTCACTAACATTTTGCAGGAGTTCGCTGACGTCTTTCCACAAGACGTGCCACCGGGATTACCACCTATTTGAGGGACTGAGCATCAAATTGACTTAATTCCCGGTGCTTCGCTACCCAACCGTGCACCATACCGTACCAATCCAGAGGAGACGAAGGAGATTATGTGTCAAGTACAAGAACTGCTCGACAAAGGTTATATACGCGAATCCCTTAGTCCTTGTGCTGTTCCTATCATTTTAGTGCCGAAAAAGGATGGTACGACGCATATGTGCGTTGATTGTAGAGGCATAAATAATATTACTATTCGTTATCATCATCCTATTCCTAGGCTAGATGATATGCTTGATGAATTGAGTGGCTCTACAATATTCTCCAAAGTTGATTTGCGTAGTGGATACCATCAAATTCGTATGAAATTGGGAGATGAATGGAAAACAGCATTTAAAACTAAGTTTGGATTATATGAGTGGTTAGTCAGGCCTTTTGGGTTAACTAATGCACCTAGTACTTTCATGAGGTTAATGAACGAAGTTTTACGTGCTTTCATTGGACGATTTGTGGTAGTTTACTTTGATGACATATTGATTTATACCAAATCTTTGGAGGAACATTTGGAACATTTACGTGCTATTTTTATTGCTCTACGTGATGCACGTTTGTTTGGAAACCTTGGAAAGTGCACCTTTTGCACCGATCGAGTATCTTTTCTTGGCTATGTTGTTACTCCACAGGGAATTGAAGTTGATAAAGCCAAGATTGAAGCTATTGAGAGTTGG
>NW_021181629.1:0-1517 GCF_002162155.2 Triticum dicoccoides | reverse complement strand
TGGCTTTCCACTGCCGGCGACAATCAACGCCGGCGCCGCACCTTCCCCAACTCATCTTTCCCCTCTCTATCACTGCCGCTCTCCATCGACCGACCAACTCCCTCGAGGTAGCACCTCCCGATCCTCCTCTGTTTGTGTGTGTGTGCTCGATCTGGATCCACCCCTTTCATGGGTGCAACATAGAGGAGAGCTCCCCTTTTCAGTAATTAGGTTAATTTTTCAATTAGCTCATAAACATGATGTCTGTACAATTTTGAGGATGATGCACATTGTTGCTTCTCATACTACTGAGAATCGAATGACTCCATCAGCAGTTGTTGCTTGTATGTCTCCTCTCTTGCTGCATCCACTTCTAGCAGGTGAATGTGAGATGGAAGATGACATAGACATGATTGATGACAATTCTGCTGAGCTTATAGCTGCTGCAAATGCTAATATTGGTGGCACGAGGCTGGCGGGTGCGACATGGCCGACGCCGGTGAGAGAATAGAGAGATGAGCGGCGGAGAAAAGAGAGGATGGGAAGAAGATGGGAGGCTAGAGGGAGAGAGAAGGGAGCGGTGGTCCTGATGGTGCTCGCCGGCGGCTAGCCGGAGTTGCAGGCCCTTGCATCATGTAGTCACGCCAAGCCCCAGGTCATCTTGCGATTGCTGACCCGCGACCTCTTTCTTTCCCTTGTAGAACATTAGTTTTCGTCCTGTCTTACAGATGCATTCAGGTGTAGCTTTTCAATCTTTCAAATTAGAGTTTTTGGTTGATATGTACATACTGGAATTTCCTTGCTATGCCATGAACCTATGTAGCTACTAGCTTTCTGGGTACTACCTGTAGTTGGCGGCATTTTTTTTCTGAATTGTATTCAGTAAATATTACTTTATCCATACATAGTTGGCATAAAACTGATGCACAATCTTGTGTTAGACTTCCTGCAATAGAAAACACTGCCCCCAAAAAACATCTTCCGGAGTTGGAGCAAACCCATACATCAGAGTCTTAGGTATTTTATTTTCTGACCAAGTTATGATTCTTATTGCAAAATCAAATTATGAATGCTTAATCTGAGCTATTTCTTACTCAGTTTCATCTAGGTTTCTATCAATTATTATATTTCTTTTGAATTTCCCTTTGCGCGTATTTGTTTTCTGAGTTAAGTTGAGCTGAATGCAGCTGCTGGTCATACTTTAAACACATCTCAATTTCGTCTGTGCTCAACATTGGTGTCTTGCCGTTCTGCCGAAGTCATGGAAATCTCGTTGTTCTGCCAACCTGGCCGGAATTTCTCCGCACTGCCGACTTCATCGGAATTACATCCACCCATGTAGGCAAGGTACATCATTTAAACTGCTCGAGTAATACTTCATCAGACAAACTAATCTGGCTGCATATTTACAGTATGGTGATGGTGGTTTTACACTGTCCTATAGATTTTGAATTTACAGTATGGTGATGGTGGATTTACACTGCCCTACAGATTTTGCAATTTATTGTAGTAGCTCCATATAGTGTGTCATTGTTGTT
>NW_021181628.1:0-4000 GCF_002162155.2 Triticum dicoccoides | reverse complement strand
GCGATACCCGTGGATTTGACTAGCCGTGGAGTGTGATTGTTGGTGGAGGGGGAGTAAACCTTTACTTTTATCGCTTGGGAACCGCCACTAGTGTTTAGCATGGAAGATATTGATAACTTTTGTTCGTGACGTAAACAGGAAGGGTGCATTTCCCAAAATTTCATTTACCTCTATTTTAAAAACCGAGCTCTGGCACGCTGCAAATCCCTAATTCCCACTGCGAAGGGACCATCTATTTAATTTTATGTTGAGCCATCACCTTCTCAAATAAGCGCCAGATTTTGAGAGCACTATTGTCATCCTCATGCATTGTGTATCGTCAATTGTGGATGCATCATGACTGGATCTTTTCTACTATGAATTACAATGTTTAGTCGCTGCTTGAACTTTGGAGGTGCTCTTCATTTATGTTTTGTGATCTCAGAAAGGGCTATTGAGATACCACTGTTGTCATATTATATCATGATTGTTTTGACAATATGTTATCATTTGAGATATTTTATTATTGCTCACTAGTTGATTATGTCATTGATATATGAGTTATTACAATTTTACGAGTTATTGTTGACATGGTTAGTTATGTTTGCTAAAACCCTGGGTGCTACTTAAGCTTATTTATGTAAACAAGAGGAAAAGAGTTCATAAAAGTTTTTCTTTTTCACTTTCAGTTTATCAACTGAATTGCTTGAGGACAAGCAAACGTTTAAGCTTGGGGGAGTTGATACGTCTCCGTCATATCTACTTTTCCTAACGCTTTTCCTCTTGTTTTGGACTCTAATTTGCATGATTTGAATGAAACTAACCCGGACTGACATTGTTTTTAGCAGAACTACCATGGTGTTGTTTTTGTGTAGAAATAAAATTTCTCGGAATGGAACAGAACTTTTTGGAGATTTATTTCAGAATAAAAGAAAAATATTGTAGCCAAGAACCACCAGAGGGGCCCCCTAGGTGAGCACAACCAACCAGGGTGCCCCCCCTCTAGACGCGCCGAGGTGGGTTGTGCGCACCTGGTGGCCCCGCAGACCCTATCTCTGACTCCACAAATACCTATGTTGGAAAAAAATCAGGGAGGAAGAATTATCTCACTTCACGATACGGAGCCACCGCCACCTCCTGTTCTTCACTGGGAGGCAAGATCTAGAATCCGTTTTGGGCTGCAGAGAGGGGGATCTTCGATCTTCGTCATCACCAACCCTCCTTCAACACCGATTCCATGATGCTCCCCACCAGGAGTGAGTAATTCCTTTGTAGGCTCGCTGGTCGGTGAGGAGTTGGATGAGATTCATCATGTAATCGAGTTAGTTTTGTTAGGGCTTGATCCCTAGTATCCACTATGTTCTGAGATTGATGTTGATATGACTTTGCCATGCTTAATGCTTGTCACTTTGGGCCTGGGTGCCATGATTTCAGATCTGAACCGTTTATGTTTTCACCATTATATCTATGTTCTAGATCCGATCCTGAAGTCATATTCAGTATTACGTTTTATCCGTAAACCCCGGAGTGACAATAGTCGGGATACTTTCCAGTGATGACCATAGTTTGAGGAGTTCATCTATTCCCTATGTGTTAATGCTTTGTTTCGGTTCTCTATTAAAAGGAGGCCTTAATATCCCTTAGTTTCCTTATGGACCCTGCTACCACGGGAGGGTAGGACAAAAGATGTCATACAAGTTCTTTCCATAAGCACATATGACTATTTACTGAATACATGCCTACATTACATTTATGAGCTGGAGCTAGTTTTTTATCACCCTAGGTTATGACTGTTATATGATGAATATCATCCAACAAATTCACCGATCCAATGCCAACAAATTTCTCTTATATTGTTCTTGCTAAGTTACTACTACTACTACTGTTACTGTTACATTTGTTACAAAATCATTGCTATCACTGTTACTGTTACTATTACTGTTGCCACTATTATCAAAACTATCATACTAGTTTGCTACTAATCACTTAGCTACAAATAATTAATCTCTAGTTGTGGTTGAATTGACAACTTAGATGCTAATACTTGAAAATATTCTTTGGCTCCCCTTGTGTCAAATCTATAAATTTGGGTTGAATACTCTACCCTCGAAAACTGTTGTGATCCCCTATACTTGTGGGTTATCAGACACATCACCAAAATTGACACTGACATTTCCCTTAGTGCAGTCAATTTAGCATTAATCGCATTCAGCAAAGGTCTACCAAAATAATGGGACAAAAATCATCTTGTGGGGAACCAAGAACTAGAAAACCAGTAGGGTGTTTTATTTTCCCACACAAGACTTGAACATCTCTAACAATCCCAAGTGGTGCGACAGTATCTCTAGTAGCAAGTTTAATAGTGACATCAATATCTTCTATCACAGCAGGTGCAATATCATTCATAATTTCTTAATCTAGAGTAAATGGGATAGCACTCACACTATCAACCAAATCACATAAGCCATGATAGCAATGATCTCCTATTTTAACAGAGACAACAGGCATGCCAACAAAAGGTTTATTTTTATCCTTAGCATCGGGTTTAGCAATTCTAGTAGCTTCACCACAGAAATAAATAACATGCCCATAAACATTATCGACCAAGAGATCTTTAACCATAGCAACATTAGGTTCAACTTTAATTTTTCGGAGGGTGTAGGTGTTCTTATATAACTTTTGTTGAAAAGAGTTGAAACCCTAGCATGTTCTTTTATCCTAACAGGAAAAGGTGATTTCTCAATATAAGCAGTAGGAATAACTGGACTAATGTTGTACGTAATAATATCTTCTTTAACTTTAGTAGGTTCTTATATTTCTATCTCAATCGAAGGGGTGATATTTAAACCACTTCTCCTTGGGGAGATCAACATGAGTAGGAAAAGATTCGAAAAAATAAGCTACTATCTCAGAGTAAAGTCCATATTTAGTGCTAAACTTGTGAAAAGCATCAATATCCATAAAAGATCTAACACAATCAAACTCAAGTTTTATACCTGACTCTTTACCTTCGTCGAGTTCCCAATATTCAAAGTTGCATTTAATTCTTCCCAGAAGATCCCATTTGAATTCAAAAGTCTTATTTATTGAAACAACCAGTACAAGAAGTATCGAGCATGGATTGATCATTACGAGAAAGCTGAGCATAAAAATTCTGAATAATAATTTCTCTTGAGAGCTCATGACTGGGGCATGAGTACGTCATTGACTTAAGCTTCCCCCAAGATTGAGCAATACTTTCTCCTTCACGAGGAGAAAAATAATATATGTAATTTCGATCGCGATGAACCAGATGCATAGGATAAAACTTTTGATGAAATTCCAATTTCAGTCGATTCCAATCCCAAGCTCCAATATCATCACATGGCCTATACCATGGCAATGCCTTTCCCTCCAAATATAAAGGGAAGACTTTCTTCATAACTTCATCTCGAGTAAACTTGCAAGCTTAAGTAATCCACAAACTTCATCCACATAGATTAGATGCATATCAGGATGTAGTGTTCCATCTCCTGCATAAGGATTAGCTAGCAGTTTCTCTATCATACCCAAAGGAATTTCATAATAAATATTTTCAATAGGTGTAGTAGGTTGAGGAGCAACTCTTTGTGCTTTCGGTCGAGGTGAAGATACCCCGAACAAACCCCTCAAAGGATGGTTTTCCATAGTGACAAGTGACAGTAAATTATAACACGTAATATAAATATTTCCTTACCAAATTCCACTTACCAAAGGCGCTTCACTCCTCGGCAACTACACCAGAAAAGAGTCTTGATGGCCCACAAGTATAGGGGATCAATCATAGTCCTTTCGATAAGTAAGACTATCGAACCCAACGAGGAGCCGAAGGAAATGACAAGCGGTTTTCAACACGGTATTCTCTGTAAGCACTGAAATTATCGATAACAAATTAATAGTTTGGTAGCAAGGTAATTCGTAATGGGTAACAAGTAGCAAGTGTAGCGAAGGTGCAGCAAGGTGGCCCAGTCCTTTTTATATCCAAGGACAAGCCTAGGCTGTC
>NW_021181627.1:0-4000 GCF_002162155.2 Triticum dicoccoides | reverse complement strand
GCGATACCCGTGGATTTGACTAGCCGTGGAGTGTGATTGTTGGTGGAGGGGGAGTAAACCTTTACTTTTATCGCTTGGGAACCGCCACTAGTGTTTAGCATGGAAGATATTGATAACTTTTGTTCGTGACGTAAACAGGAAGGGTGCATTTCCCAAAATTTCATTTACCTCTATTTTAAAAACCGAGCTCTGGCACGCTGCAAATCCCTAATTCCCACTGCGAAGGGACCATCTATTTAATTTTATGTTGAGCCATCACCTTCTCAAATAAGCGCCAGATTTTGAGAGCACTATTGTCATCCTCATGCATTGTGTATCGTCAATTGTGGATGCATCATGACTGGATCTTTTCTACTATGAATTACAATGTTTAGTCGCTGCTTGAACTTTGGAGGTGCTCTTCATTTATGTTTTGTGATCTCAGAAAGGGCTATTGAGATACCACTGTTGTCATATTATATCATGATTGTTTTGACAATATGTTATCATTTGAGATATTTTATTATTGCTCACTAGTTGATTATGTCATTGATATATGAGTTATTACAATTTTACGAGTTATTGTTGACATGGTTAGTTATGTTTGCTAAAACCCTGGGTGCTACTTAAGCTTATTTATGTAAACAAGAGGAAAAGAGTTCATAAAAGTTTTTCTTTTTCACTTTCAGTTTATCAACTGAATTGCTTGAGGACAAGCAAACGTTTAAGCTTGGGGGAGTTGATACGTCTCCGTCATATCTACTTTTCCTAACGCTTTTCCTCTTGTTTTGGACTCTAATTTGCATGATTTGAATGAAACTAACCCGGACTGACATTGTTTTTAGCAGAACTACCATGGTGTTGTTTTTGTGTAGAAATAAAATTTCTCGGAATGGAACAGAACTTTTTGGAGATTTATTTCAGAATAAAAGAAAAATATTGTAGCCAAGAACCACCAGAGGGGCCCCCTAGGTGAGCACAACCAACCAGGGTGCCCCCCCTCTAGACGCGCCGAGGTGGGTTGTGCGCACCTGGTGGCCCCGCAGACCCTATCTCTGACTCCACAAATACCTATGTTGGAAAAAAATCAGGGAGGAAGAATTATCTCACTTCACGATACGGAGCCACCGCCACCTCCTGTTCTTCACTGGGAGGCAAGATCTAGAATCCGTTTTGGGCTGCAGAGAGGGGGATCTTCGATCTTCGTCATCACCAACCCTCCTTCAACACCGATTCCATGATGCTCCCCACCAGGAGTGAGTAATTCCTTTGTAGGCTCGCTGGTCGGTGAGGAGTTGGATGAGATTCATCATGTAATCGAGTTAGTTTTGTTAGGGCTTGATCCCTAGTATCCACTATGTTCTGAGATTGATGTTGATATGACTTTGCCATGCTTAATGCTTGTCACTTTGGGCCTGGGTGCCATGATTTCAGATCTGAACCGTTTATGTTTTCACCATTATATCTATGTTCTAGATCCGATCCTGAAGTCATATTCAGTATTACGTTTTATCCGTAAACCCCGGAGTGACAATAGTCGGGATACTTTCCAGTGATGACCATAGTTTGAGGAGTTCATCTATTCCCTATGTGTTAATGCTTTGTTTCGGTTCTCTATTAAAAGGAGGCCTTAATATCCCTTAGTTTCCTTATGGACCCTGCTACCACGGGAGGGTAGGACAAAAGATGTCATACAAGTTCTTTCCATAAGCACATATGACTATTTACTGAATACATGCCTACATTACATTTATGAGCTGGAGCTAGTTTTTTATCACCCTAGGTTATGACTGTTATATGATGAATATCATCCAACAAATTCACCGATCCAATGCCAACAAATTTCTCTTATATTGTTCTTGCTAAGTTACTACTACTACTACTGTTACTGTTACATTTGTTACAAAATCATTGCTATCACTGTTACTGTTACTATTACTGTTGCCACTATTATCAAAACTATCATACTAGTTTGCTACTAATCACTTAGCTACAAATAATTAATCTCTAGTTGTGGTTGAATTGACAACTTAGATGCTAATACTTGAAAATATTCTTTGGCTCCCCTTGTGTCAAATCTATAAATTTGGGTTGAATACTCTACCCTCGAAAACTGTTGTGATCCCCTATACTTGTGGGTTATCAGACACATCACCAAAATTGACACTGACATTTCCCTTAGTGCAGTCAATTTAGCATTAATCGCATTCAGCAAAGGTCTACCAAAATAATGGGACAAAAATCATCTTGTGGGGAACCAAGAACTAGAAAACCAGTAGGGTGTTTTATTTTCCCACACAAGACTTGAACATCTCTAACAATCCCAAGTGGTGCGACAGTATCTCTAGTAGCAAGTTTAATAGTGACATCAATATCTTCTATCACAGCAGGTGCAATATCATTCATAATTTCTTAATCTAGAGTAAATGGGATAGCACTCACACTATCAACCAAATCACATAAGCCATGATAGCAATGATCTCCTATTTTAACAGAGACAACAGGCATGCCAACAAAAGGTTTATTTTTATCCTTAGCATCGGGTTTAGCAATTCTAGTAGCTTCACCACAGAAATAAATAACATGCCCATAAACATTATCGACCAAGAGATCTTTAACCATAGCAACATTAGGTTCAACTTTAATTTTTCGGAGGGTGTAGGTGTTCTTATATAACTTTTGTTGAAAAGAGTTGAAACCCTAGCATGTTCTTTTATCCTAACAGGAAAAGGTGATTTCTCAATATAAGCAGTAGGAATAACTGGACTAATGTTGTACGTAATAATATCTTCTTTAACTTTAGTAGGTTCTTATATTTCTATCTCAATCGAAGGGGTGATATTTAAACCACTTCTCCTTGGGGAGATCAACATGAGTAGGAAAAGATTCGAAAAAATAAGCTACTATCTCAGAGTAAAGTCCATATTTAGTGCTAAACTTGTGAAAAGCATCAATATCCATAAAAGATCTAACACAATCAAACTCAAGTTTTATACCTGACTCTTTACCTTCGTCGAGTTCCCAATATTCAAAGTTGCATTTAATTCTTCCCAGAAGATCCCATTTGAATTCAAAAGTCTTATTTATTGAAACAACCAGTACAAGAAGTATCGAGCATGGATTGATCATTACGAGAAAGCTGAGCACAAAAATTCTGAATAATAATTTCTCTTGAGAGCTCATGACTGGGGCATGAGTACGTCATTGACTTAAGCTTCCCCCAAGATTGAGCAATACTTTCTCCTTCACGAGGCGAAAAATAATATATGTAATTTCGATCGCGATGAACCAGATGCATAGGATAAAACTTTTGATGAAATTCCAATTTCAGTCGATTCCAATCCCAAGCTCCAATATCATCACATGGCCTATACCATGGCAATGCCTTTCCCTCCAAATATAAAGGGAAGACTTTCTTCATAACTTCATCTCGAGTAAACTTGCAAGCTTAAGTAATCCACAAACTTCATCCACATAGATTAGATGCATATCAGGATGTAGTGTTCCATCTCCTGCATAAGGATTAGCTAGCAGTTTCTCTATCATACCCAAAGGAATTTCATAATAAATATTTTCAATAGGTGTAGTAGGTTGAGGAGCAACTCTTTGTGCTTTCGGTCGAGGTGAAGATACCCCGAACAAACCCCTCAAAGGATGGTTTTCCATAGTGACAAGTGACAGTAAATTATAACACGTAATATAAATATTTCCTTACCAAATTCCACTTACCAAAGGCGCTTCACTCCTCGGCAACTACACCAGAAAAGAGTCTTGATGGCCCACAAGTATAGGGGATCAATCATAGTCCTTTCGATAAGTAAGACTATCGAACCCAACGAGGAGCCGAAGGAAATGACAAGCGGTTTTCAACACGGTATTCTCTGTAAGCACTGAAATTATCGATAACAAATTAATAGTTTGGTAGCAAGGTAATTCGTAATGGGTAACAAGTAGCAAGTGTAGCGAAGGTGCAGCAAGGTGGCCCAGTCCTTTTTATATCCAAGGACAAGCCTAGGCTGTC
>NW_021181626.1:0-733 GCF_002162155.2 Triticum dicoccoides | reverse complement strand
CCTTTTCAGTTTTAAAAAAAAATAAAAGAAAATAATGGAAATGTCAAAAAAATAAAAGAAAATAAGTTTCTCATGTGATATGTGGTCTAGTTGTTGAGAAAATTTGCAAATGTGAATTTTGACTTTATTTGCAAAATCTCTCTGAAATTTGTAAAAATGGGCATAACTTTTGCATACTAACTCGGATGAAAAAGTTTTTTATATGAAAAATCATCTACTCGAAAAGTTACATCCAAATTTAACCGGGGTACCCCGTTAAACATTTTCAAAATTCTCAAAAACCTAATAGAAAAAAAGTTACGGGGCTTGTAAGATCTAGAGTGGAAAAAATTGAAAAATATTCAAACAGTGGGCAAACTATGGTCAAACAATGGTCAAACTAATTATTCTAGAATATTAGTGTTACTAAATAATTATTTTAATTATTTCAATTTTGGTCAAATCTGGTCAAACTGTGGTCAACTGTGGTCAAACTGTGGTCAAACAATGGTCAAACTAATTATTCAAGAAATATTAGTGTTACTAAATAATTATTGTTTTTTAAAACAATAGTTTCAAACTCAAACAGTGAAATGTGTCACTTCATGCTCAAGCAAAATTCCTGAAGGTTAATAGGATTGACATCTTATTATTGTCAGGAAAACAACAAGTGCAGACTTGGAGCGTGGGAGAATAGAACCCGGAAGTTAAGCGTGCTTGGGCTGGAGTAGTGAGAGGGATGGGTGACCGGTTG
>NW_021181625.1:0-1759 GCF_002162155.2 Triticum dicoccoides | reverse complement strand
ACTTAGGCGAGCACTGGGCTGCAGCTAAGCCCCCGAGTGGGAGGTCTGCTCTCCACTCGGTAGGATTTTTGAATTGGTGGCGCAGCTCGGAAGGAGAGGGTAGCAGTCGACCTGCACCTTGTCCTCCTTGCAGAACGCATGTTGTACTTGTACTTAGGCGAGTTCTTGGACTGCAGCTAAGCCTCCGAGTGGAAGGCTGGCTTACCACTCGGTAGGATTTTATTTATCTTAGGCGAGTACTTGGACTGCAGCTAAGCCTCCGAGTGGGAGGCTGGCTTACCACTCGGTAGGATTTTATTTATCTTAGGCGAGTACTTGGACTGCAGCTAAGCCTCCGAGTGGAAGCTGGCTTACCACTCGGTAGGATTTGATTTATCTTAGGCGAAACGGATTTCACAGCTAAGCCTTCGTGTGGGAGACTGGCTCGCCACTCGGTTAGGATTTTTTTACAGACTTGGGCGAATCGGATTCGCAGTCAAGCCACCCACTGGGGGATTGTTTTTGAGTAGACAAAAGAAATAACGATTACAGGGAAGATTATAAATCTCTTGCCTTTGATTGACAAAGTACAGAAGTACTTTTATTACAACTCGTCTGAGTGAATACTTAGGTGTAAAAGGGACGTAGAAGTTCCGCGTTCCAAGCTCGGGGCTCGTCGATCTAATGCTCGACATTGTAAAGACGGTATGCTCCATTGTGGAGAACTTTGGTGACGATGAAGGGACCTTCCCAAGAAGGAGCAAGCTTGTGTGGTTTCTGCTGATCCACTCGGAAAACTAAATCTCCTTCCTGGAAGGCTCGACTCTTCACGTTTTTGGCATGGAAGCGACGTAAGTCCTGTTGGTAAATTGTCGATATGATCAGAGCCATCTCCCTCTCTTCCTCTAACAGGTCGACTGCATCCTGTCGCGCTTGTTCTGCTTCTGCTTCAGTGTAGAGCTCGACTAGAGGAGCGTTATGGAGAAGGTCACTCGGTAAGACTGCTTCAGCTCCGTAGACCAAAAAGAATGGAGTTCTCCCAGTCGACCTGTTGGGCGTGGTCCTTAAGCCCCAAAGCACTGAGGGAAGTTCGTCGACCCATGCACCAGCCGCATGCTTAAGATCACGCATTAAATGGGGTTTCAACCCTTTGAGGATCAAACCGTTGGCTCGTTCAGCTTGTCCATTCGACCGCGGGTGAGCGACTGAAGCGTAGTCGACTCGTGTGCCATGGGATGTGCAGAAGGCTCTGAACTCTTCGGAGTCGAAGTTTGACCCGTTGTCAGTGATGATGCTATGCAGGACCCCATATCTGAATATCAATTCTCTGATGAAGCTGACAGCGGTACCGGCATCGAGGTTCTTGATGGGTTTAGCTTCGATCCACTTAGTGAACTTGTCGACTGCTACCAGCACATGGGTAAAACCGCTTCTGCCTGTTCTCAAAGGACCAACCATATCCAAACCCCACACTGCAAAGGGCCAGACGAGTGGTATAGTCTTCAAAGCTGACGCGGGCTTGTGTGACATATTGGAATAAAATTGACATCCCTCGCACTTGTCGACTATCTCCTTCGCAATTTCATTCGCTCTTGGCCAATAAAACCCGGCTCGGTATGCTTTGGCCACGATGGTCCGAGAGGACGCATGATGACCACAGGTCCCCGAGTGGATGGCATCAAGGATTATTCACCCTTCTTCTGGCGTTATGCATTTCTGACCAACTCCAGTCGCACTTTCTCTGTACAACTGTCCCTTTATCACAGTAAAGGCTTTGGAT
>NW_021181624.1:0-873 GCF_002162155.2 Triticum dicoccoides | reverse complement strand
AGCATGGCGTAAGGCTGAGGTCAGCAGGTCAACTGGGTCGCCCAGAGTCAAACCTGACGTGTGGGGGCCACACGTCAGTGACATAGGTTAGACAGGGGGGGTTAGTTTAGTTTAATTAAAGATTAGGGGCACTAGGGCCCACATGTCAGTGTCAGGGGGTTAGCTTAGGTGGTGATTAGCTTAAACTAATCACCTGATGGCGGGGGCCCACCTGTCATAGACCCAGGGGAGGTCAAACCCCTGGTCAAACGACTCAATCCCGCCGGCGTTGAGTCGCCGGCGAGGCCGAGGCGGCGGAGGCCTTCGGGTTTCTTGCTCCGGCGACCAAATGGCCGGCGGAGGGCATCTACGGAATGCCCAGGCTCGCGCGCATCTAACAGGGCAAACGGGAGAAGCTAGGGCGGCCGTAATCCTCGCCGGCGTCGAGTTCAGCGGCTGCCGGACCTCGGGCGTTGGCGGGAACGGCGCTACGGTGCACAAGAGGGGAAACGGAAGGGCGTTGCGGCCTCCTGGGGTTGCGGTGAGCACGACGGTGGGCTCGGGAGCGAGCTGCGGTGGCTGTGGCCACGGCCACGCCATGGCCGGCGGCGAGAAGCTCTCGGCCGCGGTGGATAACCTAGCTACGGCGCGCGAACGACGAAACAGAGAGGGGGAAACGGACGGAGAGCTCACGTAGACCCTGTAGAGGTGGACGGCGAGCTTGAGGGAGGCTGGACGGGGGCGGATTTGACGGCGGCGATCCGCGGTGGCCGAGGAGGGGAACGGCGAAGCTGGCAGCATCCAGGGCTTCTGGAGGGCCGTGGATCGGTGGGGAGGAAGAGGGGGTCGAGGCGGAGCCTTTGAGCGCATCGGCGAGCCTAGGGGGTGGCGGTG
>NW_021181623.1:0-2027 GCF_002162155.2 Triticum dicoccoides | reverse complement strand
GAGTGATGTTGTGCCATCTTCGGCCTTCATCCACGACGACTACGAGATGGTTGAGCATGGGATTTTCCCTTCGGCCACGACGACGTATGATGACTTTAGTGATTTTAGCCACCATATTGAGAGTGAGAGTGATTTCTCCACTAGCCCCATATATGATGTGTTTCCACTATTCCCATGTGAGGAGAGCCACAACCCCCACCTCTTGAGTGAGATGAGTGACTCCACCATATCAGAGTTTGAGTGCACCTATTTTGAGGGAGTGAGTGAACCACCACATAGAGAGAGTGAGGTAGTTGATAGGTCATGTGAGGCCAATTTCAACACTAACAACTTGACCTCTACCTCTATTGTGTCTTCTCATTTGGTGCTAGGTCCCTTATATGATGACGCGCCGATTCTCGACGACTTTGTCCTACCTTTGGACAAGACGATGGCCATGGTGGAATGTCATGCACCCCCCACATGGTTCCATCAAGATGAAGATGACCACCATTTGGTCTTTCCCACCTCACCTACACCACATGAGTGGAATGACAAAGGTAACATAGGTGAAGGTGATGCTCTAGTCCCACTAGTGGACATTCTTGACGTTGATTGCTTGCGTGATGTTGATCAACCTATTTCCATGCTTCATGCTAGTATGATTTCCCCATGCGATGATTTACCCATTTATGATCAGTATTATGATTGCCATGTGGAGTCTATTAGTTGTGATGCCATGTTACATAGGATTTTTTGTGCTAATTCTCTCGGTCACATCATGTTTGCCAATCCGCTTGACTTGTCATATGCTATGCATGATATCGACCACATGTCATATTTGCAATCTCTTCATAGTGACTATGCATATGCCATTAAGATTAACCCAATGTGCACTTATGGCATAGATGACAAGCCCATGGTTATCGGCATTTGTTTCTCTTGTGATGATATTGACATGCTACCTTTGCATAAATTATCTCATATGCCATGCCATAACCATCTAGCTACGAATATGCATTGTTTCGGATGTTGTCCATTTTCTCCATATGACGTTTCCAACATTGCTCATGAGGAGACCCCCATAGTTTACTCATACATTTTAGGAGATTTTGATTCATCCCATCCATTGCATGATCCTTATACTTGGATGCTAAATTTGCATCCCCATCGTGTTATACACAATAACTTTTCTTTCATGATGGATGACATGTTCTTATACCATGCATCAAATTTTTTTGAGCGATGCTTATCTTGTGCTAACTCTCACGTGCACATACACATCATGATGGAGGATGTGTTTATCTACCATGTGCATACGTTCTTTCTTTTGTTGTGTGCATGTGTAGGATACTTGGACTTCGTTTCGACTTCCACGTCACGTGAGTTGACAATCTGAGCTCTTGAGAGCGAACCACCTTCTACCATGATGATTCTACATCGCACTTTCTTGTACTTAGGCATTGTGAAGAATGCACAAGGACACGCCTTCAAGGTGACATCTTTCTTGAGGATGACTATTGCGGATCATACTACTTGTGTTGCTTGCACCATGAGACTTATTATTCATCATGATATATATGCCTTGTGTGTTGCATCCAATTCTTGGATTACTTGCTCCTCTCATATGTTTGGTTGCAACAATGTCATCACTTCACATATGCCATGTCCCATCGATTGCTCCATGCTTGCCTTGATTGCCTCACACATGATGAACACTTGCTCTTTCTATTGTGTTGAGTGCCACACTATATTCACTACACCCCATGCACATTATGCTTGGATTGTCTTGCACTTGACCCATGTTGATGAGGACATCAATACAATTGTTACACCCACAGCCCCTGCTGCTATACATACTGGACCAATTACTAGAGCTCGTGCACGCCAACTAAATTACCAGGTACTTTCGTTTCTTGGTAATGATTCTAATGTTCATGAGAATATGATGCTGCCTAAATTGGATACATTTGTTTTGCTTACAAATGAAGGGCCTAGCTTGGAGAAGGATGAACATTGGAGCAAGAACAAGCATGGAGATGATGGCA
>NW_021181622.1:0-786 GCF_002162155.2 Triticum dicoccoides | reverse complement strand
CACACAAGCTTGCTCCTTCTTGGGAAGGCCCCTTCATAGTCACCAAGGTCCTCCACAATGGGGCGTACCGTCTTTACAACGTCGAGCATAATTTCGACGAGCCCCGAGCTTGGAACGCGGAGCTACTCCGCCCATTCTACACTTAAGTTTTATCATTCGGATGAGTTGCAATAAAGTACTTTTGTAGTTCATGGACCTCAAAATAATAGTGTCATAGTTCCTCCATAATATCTGTCACTTTTTATTTTTGTCCAATGAAATTCCCCTCAGTGGGTGACTTAGCTGCGAATCCGTTTCGCCTAAGTTTGTAAAAATCCTACCGAGTGGTGAGCCAGACTCCCACTCGGAGGCTTAGCTGCGAATCCGTTTCGCCTAAGTTATCAAAATCCTACCGAGTGGTAAGCCAGCCTTCCACTCGGAGGCTTAGCTGCAGCCTCGTGCTCACCTAAGTTATAAAAATCCTACCGAGTGGTAAGCCAGCCTTCCACTCGGAGGCTTAGCTGCAGCCTCGTGCTCGCCTATGTTATAGAAATCCTACCGAGTGAAGAGCAACCCTTTCACTCGGGGGCTTAGCTGCAGTCCAAGCACTCGCCTAAGTTATAAAAATCCTACCGAGTGAAGAGCAACCCTCTCACTCGGAGGCTTAGCTGCAGCCTCGTGCTCGCCTAAGTTATAAAAATCCTACCGAGTGGTAAGCCAGCCTTCCACTCGGAGGCTTAGCTGCAGCCTCGTGCTCGCCTAAGTTATAAAAATCCTACCGAGTGGTAAGCCAACCCTCTCACTCGG
>NW_021181621.1:0-1246 GCF_002162155.2 Triticum dicoccoides | reverse complement strand
CTACCTACGCGCACGTCTTAGCGAGCCACTAGCTCCTCCACAAGACCCGGCCAAGCTAACACGCTGCAGCTAACAACCAAGGCATGCACTAACAGCCCACTAGCCAACTACATGCACGTATGCACTATCCGCCTTCCACATTATTCCACTAACACTGGTGGAAAAAGGGCCTTTGGTCGCGGTTCGCAACTGCCATTAGTCGCGGTTGCGCAACCGCGACCGAACGGGCGCGACTAAAGGCCCCCCCTTTAGTCGCGGTTGCTTAAGAACCGCGACTAAAGGCCCGTCCACGTGGGCGCCAGGTGGCCGTCGGGGCGGACGACCTTTAGTCGCGGTTCTTGTGGCTAACCGCGACTAAAGGCCGCCACAGGTTTTTGAAAAAAAAATTGAATTTTTTTTTTCAAATTTCTGAATTATTTTAACCTCTAGTCTCTAATCACCACCCCTCATCACTTCTTAATTTATTCTTTTATCACCCCTCATCATTCCAAATCATCTAACTTCCCAACCGGTCACCCATCCCTCTCACTACTCCAGCCCAAGCACGCTTAACTTCCGGGTTCTATTCTCCCACGCTCCAAGTCTGCACTTGTTGTTTTCCTGACAATAATAAGATGTCAATCCTTTTAACCTTCAGGAATTTTTGCTTGAGCATGAAGTGACACATTTCACTGTTTGAGTTTTGAAACTATTGTTTTAAAAAACAATAATTATTTAGTAACACTAATATTTCTTGAATAATTAGTTTGACCATTGTTTGACCACAGTTTGACCATAGTTGACCACAGTTTGACCAGATTTAACCAAAATTGAAATAATTAAAATAATTATTTAGTAACACTAATATTCTAGAATAATTAGTTTGACCATTGTTTGACCATAGTTTGCCCACTGTTTGAATATTTTTCAATTTTTTCCACTCTAGATCTTACAAGCCCCGTAACTTTTTTTCTATTAGGTTTTTGAGGATTTTGAAAATGTTTAACGGGGTTCCCCCGGTTAAATTTGGATGTAACTTTTCGAGTAGATGATTTTTCATATAAAAAACTTTTTCATCCGAGTTAGTATGCAAAAGTTATGCCCATTTTTACAAATTTCAGAGATATTTTGCAAATAAAGTCAAAATTCACATTTGCAAATTTTCCCAACAACTAGACCACATATCACATGAGAAACTTATTTTCTTTTATTTTTTTGACATTTCCATTATTTTCTTTTATTTTTTTTAAAACTGAAAAGGCGATCC
>NW_021181620.1:0-1330 GCF_002162155.2 Triticum dicoccoides | reverse complement strand
TACGCCAGGCGGGACTCATGATGGAGCAGCTGAAGACCATCCGGGACGCGAGCCAGGCAGCTTATGACGCCAGTTCTGCCCTCCAAAGCAATGTCCAGGTCAGTCGACCGCTGTTTGTTCTGTTGGATATGCTACCAAAAACTTTTCTTTTCCGGAATTTATATTAGTCACCCACTGGGTGTGTCGAATAAACTCCGTGTTAGCGGGGGCACGCTGAGTGCACCCGCTGGGTGTAGTCCCCAAGGCTAAGGTCGACTGCTGGCAGTCGGCCTTAGGCTTTATGATGTCAATCTTTCTGTCAGTCGACTGGTCGACTGGATTTCGCAAACCGGTGGGGGCACGCTGAGTGCACCCACTGGGTGTAGTCCCCAAGGCTAAGGTCGACTGCTGGCAGTCGGCCTTAGGCTTTATGATGTCAATCTTTCTGTCAGTCGACTGGTCGACTGGTTTTCGCAAATCGGTGGGGGCACGCTGAGTGCACCCACTGGGTGTAGTCCCCGAGACTGTGGTCGACTGCTTGCAGTTGATCACAGTCTTAGAGAATGCGTCTCGCACACTGTTTTTTTTTTTGAGGTCGACTGGTCGACTTTGTCTTCAACAGGATTAGTGGGGGCACGCTGAGTGCACCCACTGGGTGTAGTCCCCGAGACTACGGTCGAACGCTTGTATTCGGCTGTAGTCTCAGAAACGTGTGTTTTTCCCTTTTTCACTCGGAAGTGAGTTACATTTGACGTTTAGTCGATTGGTTCTTCGCAGAACTCCTGTGATCTTGTGGCTCGCTACTCAGAGCTGGAACAAAAACATACTCAAGTCGAGCTGAGCTTGAAGCTGGTTCAGGAGAAGCTGACAAAGGCAAAGGAGGAGACCGAAGGTATGTTTGGTGAGACCCTAACGACTGCTTTTCCCCTTGCTTGTTTCGGCATCTGATCTCGCTGTAACTTGCAGGTAAGGTAAGGGAGGCCCAGCAGAAGAAAGACCTTGAGCTAGCTGAGAAGATCAAGCTTGCTGACGAGAAGTTAGCTTCAGTCACCAAGCTCGAACAAGACAATACCAATCTGAAAACTGCTCTTGGGATTGCCAACAAGGAAGTCAGTCGACTGAGAACTGACAAAGCTGCCTTGACCGACCAAGTCAGCAAATTGACTGAGAAGAAAACTGAACTGGAGGCCTTCCTGAGTGGCCTTGCCAAGAAGCTGTTTCTTATGCTTGAAGGTAAACCTCCATGTTTGGCAAATATTTCCAACTGTGGCTTCTTCCATTCGACTATCCCCTTGACTTAGTGATCACCCTTGCAGAATTTTGTCAAAACTTTGAAGAGGAAACCAGCCGA
>NW_021181619.1:0-1457 GCF_002162155.2 Triticum dicoccoides | reverse complement strand
ATCCTGTCTTGAAGGTCATGTTGCTAGACAACAATGAACCTACGAGCTATGGAGAAGCGATGGTGGGCCCGAATTCCGACAAATGGTTAGAAGCCATGAAATCCGAGATAGGATCCATATATCAGAACAAAGCATGGACTTTGATGGACTTGCTCGATGATCGGCAATCCATTGAGATAAATGGATCTTTTAAGAAGAAGACGGACGTGGATGGTAATGTCACCATCTATGAAGCTCGACTTGTGGCGAAGTGTTTTCCGACAAGTTCAAGGAGTTGACTACGATGAGATTTTCTCACTCGTAGCGATGCTTAAAGTCCGTCGGAATCATGTTAGCATTAGCTGCATTTACGAAATCTGGCAGATGGATGTCAAGACAAGTTTCCTTACTAGTTTTCGTAAGGAAAGGTTGTATGCAATACAATCAGAAAAGTTTTGTCGATCCTAAGGATGCTAAAAGGTATGCTAGCTCCAGCGATCCTTTTAAGGACTGGAGTAAGCATCTCGGAGTTGGAATGTACGCTTTGATGAGATGATCAAAGATTTTGGATTTATACAAAGTTTATAAGAAACTTGTATTTCCAAAGAAGTGAGTGGGAGCACTATAGAATTTCTGATGAGTATATGTTGTTGACATATTGTTGATCAGAAATGATGTAGAATTTCTAGAAAGCATATAGGGTTATTTGAAAGGTGTTTTCAATAGAAAACCTGGATCAAGCTACTTGAACATTGAGCATCAAGATCAATAAGATAGATCAAAATGCTTAATAATACTTTCAAATGAGCACATACCTTGACATGATCTTGAAGGTGTTCAAGATGGACCAGTCAAAGAAGGAGTTCTTGCCTGAGTTGTAAGGTATAAAGCTCGACCATGGCAGAATAGAGAGAAAGGACGAAGGTCGTCCCCTATGCTTTAGACGTAGGCTCTTCAGTATGCTATGCTGTGTACCGCACCTGAAGTGTGCCTTGCCATGAGACAGTCAAGGGGTACAAGAGTGATCCAAGAATGGCTCAAAGGACAGCGGTCAAAGTTATCCTTAGTAACTAGTGGACTAAGGAATTTTCTCGATTATGGAGGTGGTAAAAGAGTTCGTCGTAAAAGTTACGACGATGCAAGCTTGACACCTATCCGGATAGCTCTGAGTAGAGAGACCGGATACATATAATGGAGCAATAATTTAGGATAGCTCCAAGTAGAACAGTTGTTTGGAATAGCTCCAAATAGAGCGTGGTAGCTGCATCTAGGAGATGACATAGAGATTTGTAAAGCACACATGGATCTGAAAGGTTCAGACCCGTTGACTAAAACCTCTCTCACAAGCAACATGATCAAACATAAAACTCATTGAGTGTTAATCACATAGTGATGTGAACTAGACTACTGACTCTAGTAAACTCTTGGGTATTAGTCACATGGCGATGTGACCTGTGAGTGTTAATCACATGGCGATG
>NW_021181618.1:0-1071 GCF_002162155.2 Triticum dicoccoides | reverse complement strand
AGTCCACATATTCACCATATCAATACACCACTATGGATCCGCTCCCGTCTCCCTACGAGAACGCCATCCATAGCACTCACGCTTATCTTGCGCATTTTAAAGTATCCACTTTCACTTGTCTATGAACTGATATAAGCAACCCAGAAGTCCTTTACCGCGGACACGGCTATTCGAATAGATGATGTTAACCCTGCAGGGGTGTACTTCTTCATACATGTTTCCACCACTTAGCGTCTGCACACGACATGTGCTCGGCAGACTTCAAGCGAAAGCCGACGTGGGTGTAGACCACGACCTACCTAAACACTCAAGTCTCTAGTCCAGGTTTATCGCCTATTCGGGTTCCATCCATGAGGAGATCCGGCCGGAGTTTCGCTCACAGCCCCAAACGATGTGAATAGGGTTCCGTGACACCAAACGGGCGCCCGGTTTACCCGGCCACGTACCTACCGCATCACAGCCCACCCCTACGGTCAGCGCTGTCCACGGCCTCCAGTAAGCTACAAACACCAGAAACTACTTGCAACTCCTGGACAGAGGACTAGGGTGAATAAGAAGTCGAGCGGGGTCATATTTCAGGGCCCAATGTATGGTAGTAACTGAATCATGGATCACAAACACAGAACTCAGTTCCTAAGGACGGCTGCAATGAGACAACCCACCATGTACTCCTACATGGCCTCTCACCGCTACCTTTACCAAATCGTGTTCACACACTTAGCTCACACACAGTAGGATATGTTCACACGCCTCTGATTCATCCCCGATGAATCAGACCTGACTCAACTCTAAGCAGTAGCAGGCATGACAAACAAACATGAATGAGTAGGCACAACAGGGCTCAAACAACTCCTACTCATGCTAGTGGGTTTCATCTATTTACTGTGGCAATGACAGGTCATGCAAAGGATAAAGGGGTTCAGCTACCGCAGCAAGTAACAGATGAATCAGTGTTGTCCTAATGCAGTAAAAGAGAGCAGGAGCGAGAGAGTAGGATTGTATCGGAATGAACAAGGGGGTTTTGCTTGCCTGGCACTTCTGAAGATAACATTGAGTCTTCATCAGTGTCAA
>NW_021181617.1:9377-10033 GCF_002162155.2 Triticum dicoccoides | reverse complement strand
GAAGTGCGTCCAGTTTTTGCCGTGACCCTCTCTACTCTTTCGCACATGCTATGCGAGTGAAATGATGATACCATGCCAAGTTTCAACATTTTCAGATATCATTTTGTAGTGATTTTCAATTTCACGGTCATTTAGCTCTCTAAACAATTAGGTAAATGACCGAAAAACAACAAATGATGTCAGAACATGTTGGAAATTAATGACGTCGCTTTGAATGCTGCATACTGAACACAAAAGAAGTCTGGAGTTCAAATAAGTATAAAAAACATTGAAGTGCCCGTGTAGCAGATGAGTTCTTGTCCGAAACCCTGATACTCCGAAAGAGTTTGTCCAGTTTGTAAACGAAGTGCGTCCAATTTTTGTCGTGACCCTCTCTACTCTTTCGCACATGCTATGCGGGTGAAATGATGATACCATGCCATGTTTCAACATTTTGAGAATTCATTTTGTAGTGATTTTCAATTTCACGGTCATTTAGCTCTCTAAACAATTAGGTAAATGGCCGAAAAACAACAAATGATGTAAGAACATGTTGGAAATTGATGACGTCGCTTTGAATGATGCATATTAAGCACAAAACAAGTCCGGAGTTCAAATAAGTTTAAAAAACATTGAAGTGGCCGTGTAACAGATGAGTTCTCGTCCGAAACCCTGAT
>NW_021181617.1:0-1267 GCF_002162155.2 Triticum dicoccoides | reverse complement strand
ATGTTGGAACTTAATGACGTCGCTTTGAATGCTGCATACTGAACACAAAAGAAGTCCGTAGTTCAAATAAGTTTAAAAAACATTGAAGTGCCCGTGTAACAGATGAGTTCTCGTCCAAAACCCTGATACTCCGAAAGAGTTTGTCCAGTTTGTACACGAAGTGCGTCCAGTTTTTGCCGTGACCCTCTCTACTCTTTCGCACATGCTATGCGGGTGAAATGATGATACCATGCCAAGTTTCAACATTTTCAGAATTCGTTTTGTCGTGCTTTTCAATTTCACGGTCATTTAGCTCTCTAAACAATTAGGTAAATGACCGAAAAACAACAAATGATGTCAGAACATGTTGGAAATTAATGACGTCGCTTTGAATGCTGCATACTGAACACAAAAGAAGTCCAGAGTTCAAATAAGTTTAAAAAACATTGAAGTGCCCGTGTAACAGATGAGTTCTTGTCCGAAACCCTGATACTCCGAAAGAGTTTGTCCAGTTTGTAAACGAAGTGCGTCCAATTTTTGTCGTGACCCTCTCTACTCTTTCGCACATGCTATGTGGGTGAAATGATGATACCATGCCATGTGTCAACATTTTGAGAATTCATTTTGTAGTGATTTTCAATTTCACGGTCATTTAGCTCTCTAAACAATTAGGTAAATGGCCGAAAAACAACAAATGATGTAAGAACATGTTGGAAATTGATGACGTCGCTTTGAATGATGAATACTAAGCACAAAAGAAGTCCGGAGTTCAAATAAGTTTAAAAAACATTGAAGTTGCCGTGTAACAGATGAGTTCTCGTCCGAAACCCTGATACTCCGAAAGAGTTTGTCCAGTTTGTACACGAAGTGCGTCTAGTTTTTGTCGTGACCCTCTCTACTCTTTCGCACATGCTATGCGGGTGAAATGATGATACCATGCCAAGTTTCAACATTTTCAGAATTCATTTTGTCGTGCTTTTAAATTTCACGGTCATTTAGCTCTCTAAACAATTAGGTAAATGACCGAAAAACAACAAATGATGTCAGAACATGTTGGAAATTAATGACGTCGCTTTGAATGCTGCATACTGAACACAAAAGAAGTCCAGAGTTCAAATAAGTTTAAAAAACATTGAAGTGCCCGTGTAACAGATGAGTTCTTGTCCGAAACCCTGATACTCCGAAAGAGTTTGTCCAGTTTGTAAACGAAGTGCGTCCAATTTTTGTCGTGACCCTCTCTACTCTTTCGCACATGCTATGTGGGTGAAATGATGATACCATGCCATGT
>NW_021181616.1:0-1152 GCF_002162155.2 Triticum dicoccoides | reverse complement strand
CCGTCTCCATCGCCTCGGAGGCGACGGCCTCCCCGCCTCGTCACCGCCCCGACCCCGGAGGCCACCGCTCGCCGCCCCGTCATCATCTCCTCCCCGCCGGTCCTCACCGGCCCTCGCCGCCCGAGGACCCCGCCGTTGCTCTCCGCCCCGGTCCGCTTCACCACCGGCCGCGGCCTTCCTCCGCCCGCCCCCTGCCGTCGGTGCCGCCCCGCGCCTCACCGTCCTCTTCTCACCAACGGGTGGTGAGCTCCCCGTCGACCCCCGTCCTTCTCCCCCTCCGAACACGACGCCTCATGCCGTCCCGTCACCGCGCCCGCCTCTGCGTGGTCGCGCCCCGTCGCGGCTCCCGCACGCCCGCGCGTGCCCTGAGCGTGCCTCGCCCGTTGCGGCCACACTCACACACCCACCGCGCCGTTAGCCTCCCACGCCCCCCTTCTGCTGCCTGTGGCTGCACCGGCGCTGTCCCGAGGTCGCGCCTGCTCCGGCCGTGCCCGACCCCGGCCAGTTGGGCTAGCTCCCCTCGTCGCCGGCGACCACGCCCCGGGCGGCGCCCGGCGCCAGCGTCCCGCCTCGCTCGGGTTCGCCCCCCCTTCCTCGGGTACGGGCGCCCACTTCCACGCCCGCACCCGAGCGCCCAAACCCACTAACCCCACAGGGGCCAATGACAGGCGGGGTCCGCCCCCAGAACGATTTTTTAAAAAAAAGAAATAAATAAATAAAAGGAAAATAAAAATGAAAATGAAATTAGTAAAATAATTAATTAATTAATTAATTAATTAGTGAATTAATTAAGTTAATTAATTTGGTTTAACTAAATTAACTAGAATTAGTTAACCTAATCAAGTAATTAAGCTAATTAACCTGTTTAGTTAAACTCAGTCAATGACGAATGGGACCCACCAGTCAGGTTGACCAGGTCAACGGTCAATGTTGACTGCTGACGTCATGCTGACGTCAGCAAACACTATTCTGGATAATGTTAATTTAATTAATAATTAATAAATTAGAAAATGATTTAAAACTTTAAAAATTAATATAAAATAATCCGTAGCTCGGATGAAAATACTTTCTACATGAAAGTTGCTCAGAACGACGAGACGATTCCGGATACGCAGTCCGTTCGTCCGCCACACACCCCTAACCTATCGAACT
>NW_021181615.1:0-677 GCF_002162155.2 Triticum dicoccoides | reverse complement strand
CGGCGCTGTCCCGAGGTCGCGCCTGCTCCGGCCGTGCCCGACCCCGGCCAGTTGGGCTAGCTCCCCTCGTCGCCGGCGACCACGCCCCGGGCGGCGCCCGGCGCCAGCGTCCCGCCTCGCTCGGGTTCGCCCCCCCCTCCTCGGGAACGGGCGCCCACTTCCACGCCCGCACCCGAGCGCCCAAACCCACTAACCCCACAGGGGCCAATGACAGGCGGGGTCCGCCCCCAGAACGATTTTTTTAAAAAAAAGAAATAAATAAATAAAAGGAAAATAAAAATGAAAATGAAATTAGTAAAATAATTAATTAATTAATTAATTAATTAGTGAATTAATTAAGTTAATTAATTTGGTTTAACTAAATTAACTAGAATTAGTTAACCTAATCAAGTAATTAAGCTAATTAACCTGTTTAGTTAAACTCAGTCAATGACGAATGGGACCCACCAGTCAGGTTGACCAGGTCAACGGTCAATGTTGACTGCTGACGTCATGCTGACGTCAGCAAACACTATTCTGGATAATGTTAATTTAATTAATAATTAATAAATTAGAAAATGATTTAAAACTTTAAAAATTAATATAAAATAATCCGTAGCTCGGATGAAAATACTTTCTATATGAAAGTTGCTTAGAACGACGAGACGAATCCGGATACGCGGTCCGTTCGTCCGCCA
>NW_021181614.1:0-1555 GCF_002162155.2 Triticum dicoccoides | reverse complement strand
CCCATCGCCCTGAGCACACCTGCACGTTGCGTGGGCGGCCGAAAGCAGACCTAGCCTAGTGGCGTTCCAGTCCAATTCGGCGCGCGCCGCTCCGTCGCTGACGTCTGAAGTGCTTCGGCTGATACCACGACGTCGGGATACCCATAACTACTCCCACGTAGATGGTTAGTGCGTATAGGCTCGTAGCCAGACTCAGATCAAATACCAAGATCTCGTTAAGCGTGTTAAGTGTCCGCGAACGCCGAACAGGGCCAGGCCCACCTCTCTCCTAGGCGGTCTCAACCTGCCCTGCCGCTCCGCCACAAAGTAACAGTCGAGGGCCGTCGGGAACCCAGGCCCACCTCTACCGGGATGGAGCCACCTGTCCTTTCAGCCCCCTCGTCAGAATCACTTGCGGGTACTCAATGAGCTGACCCGACTTTAGTCACCATCTGTATAGTATGTATGTATGTATAGTATATACCCGTGATCAACTCCCAAGTGATCACGGCCCGATAGTATAGCAAGGCAGTCTGACAAGAATGTAGGGCCAATGATGATAAACTAGCATCCTATACTAAGCATTTAGGATTGCAGGTAAGGTATCAACAGATGTAGCGACAATGTCAGGCTATGCATCAGAATAGGATTAACGAAAGCAGTAACATGCTACACTACTCTAATGCAAGCAGTATAGAGGAGAATAGGCGATATCTGGTGATCAAGGGGGGGGGGCTTGCCTGGTTGCTCTGGCAAGAGAGAGGGGTCGTCAACTCCGTAGTCGAACTGGTCAGCAGCAGCGTCGGTCTCGTAGTCTACCGGAGAGAAGAGGGGGAAGAAATAATGAATACAGAGCAAACAAATGCATAACAGGATAACAGGCAGAGCTAGACGTGTTCTAACGCGGTAGGAGGTGATATCGGTTAAGGGGGGAAACATCCGGGAAAATATCCCCGGTGTTTCGTGTTTCCGGGCAGAGGAGCCGGAGGGGGAAAGTTGCGAGTTCGATAGGTTAGGGGTGTGTGGCGGACGAACGGACTGCGTATCCGGAATCGTCTCGTCGTTCTGAGCAACTTTCATGTTGAAAATATTTTAATCCGAGTTACGGATTAAAAGATATGATTTTTAAAAGATTTTAATAATTTTGGAATTTAATTATTTATTTAATTAATTCGAAAAAAAGGTATTTACGACGTCAGCATGACGTCATGCTGACGTCAGCAGTCAACAGGGGTTGACTGAGTCAACCCTGACATGTGGGTCCAGTGGGACCCACCTGTCATTCTCTATTTAGGTTAATTAGGGTTTAGGTTAATCTAATTACAGTTCAATTAAACTTAACTAGTTAATTAATTTAATTAAACTAGATTAATTAACTTAATTAATTAATTAATTAATTAATAATTTTATTAAATCATTTTAATTTAATTATTTATATTTATTGTTTTTATTTATTTTATCATTTATTTATTTATTTTTTTCTTTATTATTATTTTTTTTAAGCGTTCTGGGGGTGGGGCCCCCTAGTCAGTGGCTCATCCGAGCCACCAGGGGCTAATGGGCGCGCAGGCGCGGG